>NW_020529260.1:0-30119 GCF_003368295.1 Carassius auratus
GTATTACCCAAAACCTTTTTTATCATCATACAGTATCAGTTCTCCTCAGAAAAAAAGAAGAAAAATTTAGATAAAATGTTAAATAAAAATAGTTGAAATATGAGATATAAATGTACAGTTATGGAAATGAACAGGTGCTGTTATTTTCATATATATTTTGAACCTGTCATTATGTCTTGACAGTAGAATATGAGACAGGATAATCTGTGAATCAAAGCTTCCCTGGCTCTCTCCAGTGGTCCTATTGCCATTTGCAGAAACTCCATCGCTCCCCGAAAAAACAACCAATAGAAGCTGCGGTCCGTAACTTTGTTTGTGTTCAAAATGTAGAAAAATGTATATAATAAAGCGAGTACACCATGATCCATTTTCCAAACCGTGTTTTTGGCTTGTGCTGAATCACTAGGGCACCTATAATAAGTGTTTATAATCTGACTATTTTAGATTGCTTCGGGGATACCGCGGCGGAGTAACCCAGTACCTTGTGATTCTCATAGACATAAAAGAGAGAAGTAGTGTCCGGCTACGATGTTCTTCGCAAGACGCAAGCAGTTCTGTTTATAACCGCTAGAGCGTCAAAAGTTCCTACCCCAGCTTTAATGCTAGCAATTTTATAGCAAGATACAGACTATATACATTTATGGGGAATAAAGCCAATATTGTACAACAAAGGGCCATACTGACATATACAGATGCAATTAATAAAAATGGACTGAAAAACTGAGATATAAAGTCAAAATTTACAATATCGTCACAGTGAAAATCTCACAGACAACTGAAAGATATAAAATTCACAATTATGAGAAACAAGTCACAATTGTGATACCTAAATCATATTATGAAGTTCACTTCTTTTTATTTAAAAGCCAAAGTTTTTCACTGCTAGAGTTTAGCATTTTTAAAACAATAAAGGTGAAGCTTGATGATGCTATAGAGAAGAGTGGAATGATGGGAGATAACTTTCACCATCCAGAGATGTCCAAATCATGTTCACGGATGTAATATATATATTATTATATTACTCATACATTGATGAATGAATCTCCAATAACATCACACGCACATCATT
The DNA here is from genome assembly GCF_003368295.1 of Carassius auratus. Classification (NCBI taxonomy): domain Eukaryota; kingdom Metazoa; phylum Chordata; class Actinopteri; order Cypriniformes; family Cyprinidae; genus Carassius; species Carassius auratus. The sequence goes on from NW_020529260.1 coordinate 1,070, forward strand.
GTTTTTATGATGAAGGAAATTCGCGAGAGAGCAGAAATTCAGTCAGCGAGCACACGGACTGAACAACAAAACTCCGGTTTTTAGCAATGACACATCTGAGCGCCTTTGATTGGTCGTTGCATTCATAAGCTCAATAGACTTGTGGTGATTGCTTTTAATGTGCAACATTGTAAATACGCGGAAAAAGAATCATGGTGCAACACAAAGCAGATCTAAATTTTATGCTGCAGTCAACAATTTTAATTTATTTTTATTCACGACTGCCATAATAGAATTAGTTTAACTGAACAGCACATTTAGGTCTGCGTGTGTTGCATAGTTTCTAAAAGCGGAAAAAGATAGCACGGATATTATGTCTTTGATCGGCGATAATGAACATGGACAAGCCATTATTTAAAATTGGAATTTCTCTAGATTTACAAATCCTTGGGAACATTTGGGTTAATGTAAGTACACATGTGGATATTTTATATTATAAAAATCTTACATATTGTGCCTTTAACAGTATAAAGTGTTCCTATCTATACTGTGACGTAAACAGCATAACCGAATCTCTACCAGTTGCTAATGATATACTGTATACTGACATATCGTCCAACTTTAGTTCCTCAAGACAATGGACAAATTTAAACAATGGACTAATGTAGTAAATTGGATGAGCGTAGATATCTCTCTGTATCTCAAGTGCCTATCAGACATGTTTACTTAACGACGCGATCCACTAATGCAATCCAACTAGAGTGGGTTGCATCAGATCTGACATGTCGATCCACGTCTGTTAGTTCTGCTGATTTTGAACCGATGCTGAATCTCTGTAAACTGCTGCGTCTACAATTGATTTTGTTGCCATGACGAAGAGAGGAAACATGAGCTGGCGTGTCCATGATGACAGTTAAGAAACCTGAATCACTGTAAATAGAGAGAGACTAATCCAAACTCACTGTTATCCTTTCAGGAGAGGAGCAGTGGTGGAAAAGCTTTGGCTGTCACTGGTGTTCAAGAGGGTAGATGGCTACGCAAGACCAAAGAGATTTTCACTCGAGATCCTGAGAGAAAGAGAGAAAAAAAGAAACAGACAAAAATAACATAAATATATGTGGATCTGGCTGTGTTGGAGATTTGTAGACTAATAAGCGCTGGTTTGTAGGCGACTCATGTTAGCAAGAAACGTGAACCGGCCAGTGACCCGTGACAGAGGAAGATTCAGAACTCGCCACTACTCAGGAAAAAAAATCCCTCTAACGCTCTCTCGTAAACACACATGGCATAACCCTAAACAGGACCAGATGTTTCTGCTGGGGAGCTTAAACCCTATGTGTGTGTGTGTAAAAACGAAAGCAACAGCAACTTTCCATTCATTAACCCTCTTCTATCAAAAAATGGCAAGATAATCACAGCGGCAATTTGTGTTTAATACACAAGACATACTGTAACTCAATGCATTTCTATATGCATCAGTCTATTCATTCATTAACCTTAAGTGGGTCCTTCGATAGGGGAACATTACATTTTAATAGAGGGGTCTTATACAGCTGTGCAGCACTAAAACAGTACAATTCTGTGAATCATGGATTCTATTAACCGACTGTGGTATTCCACACTCCTGAATCTTTTAAAACCCCTGGTGAGTTTGGGGGCGACTGGCTGGATTTCCCGGAATACATTCGTGCAAGGCTATCACATTCTGACCGCGGTTAGCCCTGCGAACCACTAGTGAGTTATCGTATGTGGCTCAGGCATTTAGCCCTCTCACCCTCCTCTTTCCATCACTCACACCCCCCACGTCCCAGCCGGGGGGTTGATGGGTGAAGGAGGGGGGAACAGTCATTGCTCACGAGCCTGAAATTGGTGTCTGAACTCAACCATTTATATCACGCTACAGAGGACAGGAGAAACAAAACAAACCTTAGAGAAAGACACACAGATATCCAGAAAATATGAGTGTCATCTGTCTAGGCATCTAGCAGTACTGGCGAGTAATCAACTAGAATTGGTGACATTGCTAACTTAGCTACTTTTCCAGTAAAGTATACTTTTGGTTTTACATGTATGCCGGGATAAAGTAGATTACAGCATGTGGCATACTTTTCATCATCAGCATAGCACGCATATAGATACATTTTTATAATCATAGGCAATTAATATTTTTCTCTTCAGGGTAGTTAGCAATTAAACACTGTAGCTAGATGTTAAGTTTACTTATTAGACGTGCTAATGGACACAAGACAATTGAACAACTTTAAGACTAGTAAAGCCAATATTGTAAAATAAAAATCAATGATATAAGTCGTAATGTGAAATAAGGTCGTATGCAGTCAAAATGATGTGAAAAAAGTTACAATTGTGAGATTTTTACATAATTTGCAATTGAAATTGAAATTATCAGATTTAAATCCACAATGAGAAATAGTCACTACCTTTGGAAACAGGCTTTTACACCACAGTAATTAATTAATAATCTAGCGACTTCCATACTTCAAAAATGAAAGGAACTTTAATAAACTTGTAACGCCAATGCACATTTGTTTCAAAAAGCACTTTGATAATGATTAAATTCAAAACAGCAAGTATTTGACTCTAGTAAAGCATACAAATACCCTAATATGTTTGCAGATATTTAAGAAACATGCTGAGTTAACATACTTGTTTATCTGAGAAACAATGCTACAGTCAGTTATTCTCCTTTGAAAATGTGCGTCCTGGGCTGGAATGTCAGTGTTTGTTTTGGAGACCCTACCACTACCAGTTTACGCAATTGTATTTTGGCACCCCGAGTTGCCAGTTGGCGGAAACACAGTGTACTTCATTTCATTTATCATCAAGTGCGCTTGTTCCTGTTACTGTCATCAATTTGGCAACCCACGTGTGAGTCAAGTCTGAGGAGGAGGGGCCGGGAGGAAAAAAACCCTCTCCAATAATATGAATTTTTGACTGCAATACCTAGTTCAATCACTCAGTGTCAATCCTACATACAGCACCTTTAAGTACCTTATGGGAAGTCGTGGCCTGGTGGTTAGAGATTTTGACTCCTAACCCTAAGGTTGTGGGTTTGAGTCACGGGCCGGTAATACCACGACTGAGGTGCCCTTGAGCAAGGCACCAAACCACCAACTGCTCCGGGTGTGTGTTCACGTTCTGTGTGTGTGTGTGTTCACTGCTGTGTATGTGTGTGTGTGCAATTTGGATGGGTTAAATGCAAAGCACGAATTCTGAGTATGGATCACCATACTTGGCTGTATGTCACTTTCACTTATTGCTTCTATAACAGTAACACCATAAAAACAAGCAAACATACCCAGTGCTATGGCTAAAAGTTAAAATCTGCACTCTAAAAACTGATTTTTGAAGATTATCGGATTAAGTTTTTCAAGGAATTACTATTTCAGTTAAATTACATGTTTAATTAATTGTTACTTGCTATTTATTTTAGTAGTAATTTGAAATAATTTCAGATATTTTTTTTCTACAGCAATTTTTTTTTATATTCTTATATTATTATGCATTATATTTTTCAGCTTCTGCAAAAGCTGAATGAGATTTATACAAGCACACACACACCACTACAGAGGGTGAACCATAGTTCATTCTTGTTTGGCCTGGTGGAAGTCACTGGCTCTGTGAATGAGCAAATCCATCAAACATAGTTCATTTGAAATGAAGCTAATGTAACTACCCAAGCATGAAGTTACACTGCAATCAAATCAATACAGACTGTGGTTGGAGTGTGTTTCGGTTCGGAAATATGAACTCAAGGATAAAAAAGACAACAATGTAGAAACTCTACGATGCTGGTACGTCCAATTTTGGCTAAATTACACATTTAATCATGGTATTTGTGTGTGCGCTATGATTTACTGGCAGTCTGTGGTCCCAGCATTCCCTCTCGCTGACTGACTCGGGGTCAGTGATCTAATGGTCATGACACTTTCTAAGCTGTTCTGCATCTTGAAAGAATCCAATTCTAACAGTACCATCCAAATTCTATTATGCATTTCTCAAGTGCTCTCCCTTTATTGCGACATAGTTGCACCTGTTATATCTTATGCAAAGGGTGGTCTTAAAGGGACAGGTCACTCAAAAATGAAAATTCTTTGCCTCATGTCAGTCATTACAAATCTTATATCTTCAACACACACACACACACACACACACATACTCTTAACAAGACCATAAAAGTAGTCCATATTGGTTTATAATGTTTTTTTTTTTTTTTTTTTAAATACTTAAGCGTGATAAAACAATAAGGGGATTTTATTTTGGGGGAGTAAACTGTCCCTTTAAATCACCATTGGATCTATACTAACCCAGTAAATTGTTTGTTTGCATGTTTGTAATAAATAAATCTCAGCTGAATGTCAGCTGTTTTTGTTCTACAATGTGATCAGTGTCCTGAAAGTGGGCTGGTCTACACAAAAACAGAGCTGCTGTTTTAGTAAATGCCCTCAGCGAGACACTGCTGACCAGAATTAGGCTTAGGATCAAGATTAGATGTTGATTTGTGATCATATTCCATTTAGGAAACATGATATTTAGAAGCACAGTATTAGGTTAAGATTAGGTTTATGATTATTACTAGAGATCTGGATAGGTTTATGATTATTGGTTAGATTTAGGGTTGAGGACATTGAGGATTATGGTTTTGTTTGGAATGAGTCATCTGCTGGCTTTACACAGAGGGCTATGTAGATTCAATTTTTAAATGTTCTGAACTTTGAGACTTGAGCCATGGATTTCTGACTAAAAGTTATGTAATCTCTAAATTGTGTGATGTTTAGAAATGCTTTATTAATTTCTTTATCTTAAAGAAACCGTTTGCACAAAAATTCCACAAAAGTCTAAAGAGTGCACTACTAAAGTAAATGTCCCTGACACCAAACTTTATTTTAGATTTACACGGTGGAAGGAAACTTTTTTAATGAATAACAAATTTAGTCCATTCATTACATTAAAAAAATGATAGATGAACTGCAGTATTCTTAAAGAGAAAATCAAAAGTTATGGCTACATATGACTAGTCCTCAATATGAACCAATTTGATTATATGGAAAATATCTGCCATTACATTCTTCAAATTATGTAAATTTTCATTTTTTGGTAAACCATTCCTTGAAATCTAAAACATACGCACACTCATATCCTACTGTACCTGCTGTTTCTTTACTTCTACACAAAAACAATTAATTTTATCACTCTGTGCAAGCGTACTAATCTTTTTTTTCTTTCCATTCTTCACTTAGCCCACCCCATCTCTCGCTTTCATTCTGCCTTTCTGTTCGGTGATGAATTGTCCCTGGTCTCCAGGAATGGATCTGTTAATAATTCAGACCAGACCCTGGCATTGACCATTAGAGCCAGGCAGAACCTTCAGCTGATAGATCACTAATCAGATTAATCGTTGTCTTTCAGTGGGAAATGAAACAGAGTGATGAAACATGCCGCGCATGGTAATATACTGGACCTTCCAGAACACTTCACTAGCACACGCTTTCAATTACGGCAAGCAACCACCTACAGCTTGAGAGAACTTTGCCCATGATTGAGTATTCAAACAGCAATCCTAACATTAGCCGAACACATTGAAAATATTATCCCGATAGATGTGTGTTGCACAGGATGGACTTGAATAATGTGTAGTGACAGATGAGAACGATGCCTTCTCCAGACAAAAAAACATACATATATCAGTGTAGTTCAGCTATACTAGTCGGAAATCTACAACTAAACTTGATCATCAGTACATTCAGATCCTGTTCCCAGCTGTAATTTGACTCTAATTGAAGTGTTCTGGGGCTCATGCATATATTTCCAGCTGAGATTAGGAACAGAGGTCATGAGATCTCATTTCACACTGATTTGCCTGCAAAATTATTTGGTTGTTTCCTGGGTTCATGTACAGATGTTGCCAGTGGTACCAGCTAATGACAAAAGTCAAGAGTTTGGTGGGGCGTTTTGTGTGTGTCCTACTGTGATGATACCAGCTAAGTTACACAAATTAGAGTTCACCATGGTGTGGAAATATTGATTAGTCACAGTTTGCTTTGAGCCCCGTATACAGACGCACTGATAATAGATAATTCAAAACATCCAGCATGACTTCATCCAAAAAATGCAAATTATGTGATAAGGGCCTTTTGCACCGCAGGAACCTTTTCATGGTACCAGAACTAATTGTGGAACTACCCACTTTTGGGCGTTTTAGTACCAGACTGCCTTTTTCGAGAATAAAATTAGCTCCTGTTCCAGAGCAGGGTCTAACCAGCACAACTGGTACTAACCGCAAGGTAAGTAGACACTGATTGGCCAGACGCATTTTAAAACGCCCTCACCCGCAAGGATTTAAAACACAGTATTAACGTAGAGTAAACATTGTGTCAACTTATTTCGCAAGTATGATGAACAGTGATGGATGGACGGACACTCAAGTGCAGGCATTGCCAGTTGTCGTTGGATATTCTTAAACTTCCTTTCTGTTCTTTCAATCATTTTACATATAATGTCGACATTACATGTCCATTATTGACACAACAAATACATGGCTCCGATCACCGCGTTCTTTATCCTACTGTTGTTAACACTGTTCTTTGTTAAAATTGTTGAATGTAGCACACAAATGACATCGCTATCGACCGGCTTATGTCACGTTCTAGTACACATGCGAATGCAACCCTTTAAACGGTACTGGGAAATAGTTTGTTTTAGTACAGTACATTTCGTTTGGGAACTAAAACGGTGCGAAAGGCCCTAATATTTATTTGTGTCATATCCAAACCTGAAAACAAAAAATAAACACCATAAAAAGTAGTCAATATGTCTCATTTTGCAGGCATAAAAGTATATATTCAGTAGTATTTATCCATTAAATATTTAATTTAATTTATCGTATTATATTTGGTGCTGCGCAGTGGAGAAAAACATTATACAGGTCTGGAAGAACATAACAGTGAGTTAATAATGACAGAAATGTATTTTTAAGGGGGAAAACTGTTGCTTTAGGAGTTCAGGAGCAATAAAGTTAATCCAACTCCATAACTTTGCTCCAATTGTGTGCTCTCTTTCTGCCTCTTTGTCTGTTTTTCTCTCAGAGCATCATGTTCTCTCGCTTGACTTACTGTGATGTTTTTGTTCTTTTTTCCTACAGTGAAAAGTCTGATCTGGTCTGGCTGACGGCAACATACACTGACTATTCATATATAATTTATCACAGAGAAACAGAACAGAGGGTGAGAGAGGGAGAGTTTGTCCCCAACTCTTAAGAGATTTAAATGGTGCTTTCAAACACACAGACACACACACACAAACAACACCACCACAAGATTGAGCAAGAACAAAAACAAAATGTACAACACAAATATACCCAGGATCCAATCCAAATATCTCAGCAGGGGTAAAACATCTTGTAGTTCAAGCTTAAAAAACACAAATTGTCATAAATCACACAAGACGTCACTTCAAATGGTTTGTCCAACTAATAAAACCTGACAATTGGAATTTTCAGTTTGCCCCCGATGTACCTGTTGTATTGTTAACCAAGCGTTAACCGTTACCCCATGCTCCGTCAACCTCAGCGCTATTAAACATGAACTCTCGCCCCAGTCTCAGTCAGAGGATTTCTGTCTCTCATCATCCACTCAGTCCTCATCAGAATATAAATAAAGAAACTGAGCCTTAAAAATGGACTTTAAAGATACTGAGAAGCCTCTGTTCTTGAAATCAAAGGATGGCTTTCTAACAAATCGTGACTGGAAATCAAATGACAGCTAAAACAAAGAAATATCAGATATGAAGGAATTATGAAATGGTATCTGATTTCACCTGTAGATAGTATCAGACCACAACTATATTCAAGCAACTAATCAAATACACAACCATTCAAACGTTTGGAGCCATTTTTTATGTTTATAAAAATAAGTCTAACGCTCATTAAAAGTTGCATTTATTTGATCAAAACATAGTAAAACAGCAATACTGTGAAATATAATGAATATGTAATCGATTACTTTGATGGATGGTGAAGCTAAATTTTCAGCATTCATTTACTTCCTCCAGTCTTCAGTGTCACATTGTTCCTTCACAAATCATTTTAACATGCAGATCTACTATACAAGAATTGTTTCTTATTACTATCAATGTTGATAGCAGTTGTTCTGCTTAATATGTTTGTGGAAACCATGATAGTTGTTGTATGATAAACAATTTTGGTTCGTTGTTGGTTTCCACTAGATGGCTAACATTTATTCAGAAGCTTAACCTGCTGCTGATTTAAACAATGCAAAGTCAAATAACTGATGTTGTTGATGTGAACAGATCCTTTATGCATGTGCATGTGTGTGTGTGTGAAAGAGAGAGAGGGATGAAGGGGTACAAAGCTCATGCAGGGTCAGTTCTTTTCCTGATACCGTGGGAACGGATAGACGGGTACACAAATGGACCACTGTTTTTCTCTCACTGCCCTGATCCAAAACCTAGCTGCCTAAACAGGGAGCATGTTAAAGCATCATAGACAATGTGCATAAATGTAGTGTTTTTGTGTAGTGTGTGTGTAGTGTAGTTGAAGTTTATTAGCATTAGCTTAGCAACATGCTCACTCCACTGGAATCAACTGAATAAGCTTTTCCATGTTTATGATACATTACAAGTTAAATTTGTTAAAAGCAACCATCTGTAAGAACCGTAAACTACTAAAAATCACTGCAACACAAAAAAACATCAATGCACTTCCACAAGCACAGCTTTGACTTCCAGCATACAGCAGGAATTCCTTTCACAATCAGAGTCAAGGCTGCATCAGTTTCCATCCCTGCTGCCCTCTCTCTCTCTCCCCCAGCACCTTTCACTTCTTTCTATTCATCTTTCCATCTCTGTCTTGCGACTCTTGCTCAAAGTGACCCTGACATGTCCTTTTCCCAGTGTCCAAAGGAGTCCTGCTGTTTCACTCCTGTCTGGCGACAAGTGGCCTTTTAGCTGCATCTCGGACCACCGATCTCACTCTCTCTCCAGGTTTCCTCAGCTGATACTGCATACTTACTTCAACATAAAAAATAACATGGACAGCTCTTTTGATACACAACAATTGACAATGCAAATCCTCCCTAAACTACAATCCATATGTCAAAACCATGAGATCATTTACATAGGATAGGATCGCACATTTACATTCTAATGCTTACTCAGTCTTCAGCAACAGTGATGATCATTTCCAGAAATGCATCAGTAGTAAAAATCTAGCAGATACTAAAAACCATATATATATATATATATATAAAATGGTACTTTAATTAAATCACAAATAAAACTAAAAACTTAAATTGTTTTTACTGCTTCAAGTGAATTTAGGCATCATACATTATAATGCATAGTATAAAATATTTATTTTGAGAAATACATTTTGAAATTTGCTAAAGATTACAATTAACAGTTTTACTAAATTATTAATATTCTTTACAGATTAATTTTAAGTGAATTTCAGATGATGGCAATTACAACACTGTTATTAAATGATTAATATTTTAATTCAATTACTTTTATAATAACTATCTGAACTGCCATTATACTAGCTAGTAATTTTTTTAGTTTACACACCAGATTTAGCACTAACCAACGAGTTTGCTGCTTGTGCATTGGTTCCACACACTAGCAAAGAATCCAGCAGTACCTTCTGCATGTTTGGCAGAAATGAGCTCCGTTATTTTGACAGATAAATACAACAAGAAAAAAAAAATCAACATGTAGCACGTCAGTTCTATCTGGTATGTAAGACACACTCTCTCTCTCTCTCTCTCTCTCTTTGTGCATGTAAGAAAAGTACAGAACATTATCAGCTTAAAAAAAAAACAAAAAAAAAACACAGCAAGTCAGGCACTTAAACAGTAGAGTTTAAGGGTAAGACAAATTGGAATAGTGTGTTTTAAAGATGGAGAGCAAAGGCGAGTGAAAAAAATATCTGTGCTAAATTTATACTTAATCAAACTCAAACACTGGCGAGTGAAATCTAACAATTTATTAGCCAATAGCTAATGATATACATACAATATAACATTTAGTCGCATATGTGAGTGATTTACTTTTGTAAAGGGTAATCTCATCCAATGCATCCCAAGTCCTTTCAAGCACAAAGAGGTAAACCAATTAGCCAATCCAAGATGATCAGTTAAAACTATATTACGACTGTTTTTTTAGCAAGAAATCTAAAATTGCAGAAATATAAAATTATAATGAGACTTTAGGGAAGGTAAATCAATGCTACTAAAGTGCACAATATGCCCTTAAACTCTCATTTCATGTTTTCAAGAAAAAGCAATGAACCTTATCATTGACCCAACAAAAATCACTGTTCCCCACATTTGTTGCTAGAAGCTGAGACTGCATTATGATCAATAAAGCACCAACAAGCATTATATAGCAATAAGCTAAGAATAGTAGTTAGTAATTCAAAGGCAGCGGCCACAAAATGTAACTACTACAGTCTAATATAAAAGGAACCGCCAGAGCGTTCCTGGGCCAGTGGCCAGTGCTATAGCCAGGCTTGAGAGCAATATAACGGCATCTCTGGACATTAATCACCTTGAAAGCCACAAGCAGCATAAAAATTGACAATCTGGCAACCCACTGCATGTCTTTATTAAATACCACATCGCTCAGGGTCTACAAACACCCCTGTCCTGGCAGTGAGGGCTGAGGTGAATAGAAACCGGGACGAAATGGAATGAGAACCAAACGAGAGGAATGATGAAAAAGAACAAGCGAAAAAGTGTGAATGATGGAATAAGAGATGGAGAGATGATGAATGTTTAACCTAGACCCTATTTTATAGACAGGGGGAGGTGTGGTGGGTAATGCATGTCAGTGTGACGTCTAAATTGAACTATGACATGTCGTCATCACTATACACACACACCTGTACAAAAAAAACTCAGTTGAGTGACGTCAGCTCAAGTATGGCACAATACTAGTGGTGTCACACAAAGCCAGTAAGGCGGCAAGTGGTTCTACAGTGAAAAGCAGCAGGGAATGAAAAACTCAGCGACACACCAGAGGAAACAGAGGCAGAAGGCTTTTGCTCATTCAGGTGAAGCTTTTCTGTCAGCAAGAAAAACTGCTTCCCCAAGTCATTAATTCAAGCAACCGGTAATTTCCTTCTGGACAACAACACTTCCTCTGCAGGAAAGTATAAAAAGAGCAAAATGGTGATCCAGGTTTTAAAGGGGACAAATAACAATATAGCTGCAAGCAGCGATGGCGGGCTCAAGCCACCAGTGCCATCGCCACCCCGGTGGCATCAGGTAAACTGTGCCCAGCGGGCACATGCATTCACAATATCCCTCTGGCAGTGAGGTTTTAAAGGATATGGCAGTTAAAGGGTTAATCCGAATCATCTAGACTTTAAAATCACATTCACAGAACAATATATATGTATAACTTTAGTAACACTTTACAATAAGATTCCATTCATAAACATTATGTTAACATGAACAATATTTATATAGCATTCATTCACGTCAGTTAATATTCCAAACTTAAACATTAAAACATTGTTTTATTGTGATTTTTTTCCAAGCACATTTTACCAATTCCTAACCATATAAATCTTAATAACTACCATTATTTTTTATTTAATCATTTATGAGTGCTATACAATAGTCCAGGAAAGCTGGAAGAGAAAAACTCCTTATATTCATGTGTGCAGAATTATTAGGCATGTTTTCTTTTACAGATGAAATGCGCTAAAATAGACTTTTAACTCAAACTGTAAGGTCGAAAATTATGAAATACCCATGAGAAATATCAAACACAAATGCAATACAGAAATGGATAAGTTAAGACTTGACCATTGTACAAAAAATACTGACTGGGTCATGAGGTCAGAAAAGAAGAAGAAAAAAGCAGGTCAAGAAGAACTGACAAAAAGAATTGCAAAATAATTAGGAATTAATGTGAAGATTAATTTTTAGTCAATTCTGCAAGACAGACTTTTCAGGAAAGGAGGTGGAATAAAAATGAGCTCCTAAATCTTAATCCTGGATTCTGGAAGATATATTCCTCAAACCATCGAACAAGAGGAGGTGGTGCTGGTCCTTCACGAGTCACTCTAATCTGTTCATAAAGCCTATATATAAAGACTTAATATATAGTATTTCACAATACTTCATGGTATTCTAATTAAATCATTTTTTGGAATCTTAAGTCTCTCAGAGCCTGACACCGAGTAATTCTGGAGACTCCAGGAAAGTGGCAGTTCTGTAAAATGTTGGCGCTGGAGACTAAATGCACCCTGATAGTTTCACACCTAATTCACTTAACACACACACACACACACATTACCCACAGTGACAGTGGGACTGAGTGACATCAGATGTATGATAGTTTTTTTTAATTTTCTATCATCCATACAGTGTTGTATAGTCATGAAACTATGGTCATGAGACCAGTCATTCTGAGGAAATATGCCTCAGAATGACTGGTCTTCTATGTGTACATTTTTTTTTTTTAAGTGTTTAGAAGCTGCACTTTAAAAAAAATAAAAAGACATTTACTGGTTCCTTTTTTACTATTATTTCAAAAAATCATCACGGCAAAACCATTCAAGCTATCCAAAATTCATTCACACCTATTCTGTAAGATTAATTCTTTAAACAGTGGTAAAAGAGGATGTGGTGCTGATCCTTCAAGAGTCACTCAAAACGTATCTGTCCATAAAGCCTATAAAGAATTATTCTTAATATACAGTTCAAAATACTTCAGCTTGTTATTCTAATTAAGTGAGGGTCATTTTATCAGTAAAATATATACAATTCATTTTTTTTGTGAAAGATTTCTATAAATGATTTAAATCATACTCGTTTCTACAATAATTATTTAAAAGTAATCCTATAGCTCCCTCTGGTGGTCATTATTGGAACTAAGAATTGCAAGCTTGATTTATAAGTTATGATAGTTTAAATTTTATGCTGGCTCTTGAAAGTGATAAAGCTATGAAACTTACTGTGCTTCCTTCAAATGAGGACTTCTACTTATATAAAAAATTATGAAGATTTAGAATGAAAAATTGTAAAGATATAGTAAAATAACTATTGTATTTTTTTATGTTACTTTAATAAATCTCTATGGCAACACCATTTAAGCTATCCTAAACCCATTCACAATTTAACATCTCAGTATATAGGCATAATGTTGAAAAAGGAGTATGGAGTAGTATGAGTAGGAGTATGAATTCATTTGCAGGCTTTATCATAAATCCACAATACAATTTCTGAGTTCTGTATCAATCTGTGTTGTTGTTTGTTTATTTTTATCTTTTATTTTTCATAGGAAGATAACTTACTCTCATTTTTAATAAATGTGCTTATAAACCAAGGACAAGCTATTTATAGCTGTATTTATAAACTGCTTACTACTGACTATTGATATTGGGACAAGGCTTTATAAAGCATGAACTGACTATTTAATAATGAGTGCAGTTATTATAAAGTGTTATCAATGAATTTGCTAATGTTAACAAATTAGACATTATTTTACAGTGTTATCAAATCCTTAAATGACTCATAAGCATTTGTGAAAGTTCTGCTTGCATTACAGCTTAGTATTGATCTGTGAGCTGAACAGATTTACTGTTACATCCATGAGATTATGTAAATTAAAATAAATATAATGTCACAGGATGTCATAGGTCAGTATCAAATGAGTTTGAAATTATTATTTGCAGCACAAATAAGGTTTTTTTAGGATTTTTAAAAATCCCTAAAACTGTCAGAAAAAGGTTAAGGCCTAAGCTATTTCTATGTTTGTTTTTATAATTGTAATACACAAACTATGAAATTATACAAACTGTATAAAAGGATAAATAAATAAATACGCACACATTAAAAAAGCAGCCAAGTCGAATGAGTTTCCTTTTTTATATAGATTAAAATTGAAGACAGAAGCAAGTGGTAAATGTGGTCACTTTAATATTCAAATCCAGTAGATCCAGTTTATGTTCACGTGGCTGTTTTCGTTTATAGTCGCCAAGCTATTATGTGTTTTGAAATAATCTTGTCCGTGATGTGTTCGTTCGTACGACGAAAGCCAGAATCCTGCAGCTCGAGATATATGTTATTCTGCCAGTCACGCTTTCAAATAGTCTTGCACACTTAAACTGGTCACAAACACCTGCATTTACCTCTTGTTGTGTTACAGTGGGTTTATTGTGTGCATTTGTGGTAATATTTTATTTTAAAAAGCTCTTAAACAAGAATAAATTCGTTTGTTTTGAGCTCGACACTGTACGCGCTGATCGGAGGAGGTGATTTCAGAAAGGCAGCTGCAAATATTTCATTTTCACACAAACAGTTCAAAAACATCTTAATTTAGCTCTTGGTGTGTTCTAATTGGTTGATTGTGTGATATCGCTGTAATAATTTATTTTTAAAAGCTTTAAAACAGGAATAAATTCGTTTTCTCTGAGCTCTTTACTCCAGACGCTTGTGATCACAGCGGTGATTAATCTCTCCTATTTCTCACATATCTCTGGCCAGAAATAATTTATCCATGAGCCCTGAACCGGTAATAATCAGATATGTTGGTTTAGCTTGTCAGTGTGAATTAAATCTAAGTATTTATTTGTATTTCTAACCGATTTAAAAGTGAAAGTAAAAGTTCGGGAATTGCACCTGTAGGGGCGCTATTTCTCTCAGACAATGGAAGTCTGAAGCACATATACTCAAACAGAGGGACAGAGTGAGATGAGATGTCTGACAGTTTTTTAATTTTCTGTTATCCATACAGTGTTGTAAAGTCGTGAAACTATGCATATTTCCTCAGAATGACTTTTTCATCTGTATGAAAAAATTATTTGACGTCTTTGGAAGCTGCAACTTAAAAATACAATAATGATTCCCTTTGTAAGGTCATTTAAAAAAATCACCACGGCAAAACCATTCAAGCTATCCAAAATCCATTCACAATTTAAGTTCCTATCAGAAATACTGATGTGTGTTCAGAGTTTTGTGAAATTCTAAGTATGTTATTTGCCTCAAAATCACCTGAGAAGTATTCCAGTTTGACATGTTGCCACGGCAACAATTTTTTAGATATCAATATCCCCCTTGCAGATTTATATCGGCTGTGTTTTAACATTATTCTGATGAAGTTTGAAGCAAATCGAGTAATAATAAGATGCTGAATTCAAATCATTTTGAAAATGACACACTTCCTTCTGCCAGTTGGTGGCGCTATAACTTTGACTCCTAATAGTCACATATATGCGATCGACATCATACAACGAATAATCTGATGAAGTTTGATTAAAATCAGGAAATGTATGTGGATGGTATTAGACACTTCCTGTTTCTAATTTCTCGCCATAATTTCAACGCCTCGCCACGAGCAAACCGTTCGAGATATCAAAAATCCCCTGGCAATTTTTCATCCCCAGTGTCTTGAGATCATGTTGACCGAGTTTGGCGGCAATCGAGAAAAAAACCTATGACAAGTATTTCAAATTCCAGAGCATGCGCTTTTTACATAACTCTAAATAGCTGACTTCCTGTTGGGTGGAGCCTATGACATGCAATACGAAAGTTGTTCGGCACGATGAGATCTATAAGTGTACTGAGTTTCTTATGAATATGTGCAAGTATGTGTGAGCTACACATCAACATTTATGACTGTGTTCCAGGGGGCGCCGTAGAGCCCCTGTGCCACGCCCGGGTCCCAGCCTCTGCAGGCTCCTAAAGGCCACAGATTCCAAAGTGTGCGCAAATTTTCAAGAGTTTTTGAGTATGTTAAGGACCCCAAAAGCACCCACAACTTTGACGAAAAATTTGAATACTAAACCCTAAATAGCCAACTTCCTGTTGGGCGGAGCCTATGATATGCAATACAAAAGTTGTTTGGATTGATGAGATTTATATGTGTACCGAGTTTCATACGTCTACGAGCAAGAGTGTATGATATATGGCCCTCCATATTCCAGGGGGCGCTGTAGAGCCCCTGTGCCACGCCCGTGTATCAGTCTCTGCCCGGCCCTAATGGCCGCAGGTTCCAATCTGTGTGCCAATTTTCAAGACTTTTTAAGCACGTTAAGGGCCCCAAAAGCCCCCGAGACGTTGGAAAAAAAAAATAATAATAATAATAATAATAATTAAAGCTGCAAGCAGCGATGAACGGGCCCTCGCACCCGGGCTCACCGCCATCGTGTGGCTTTAGTAAAAAGGTGAACGTTGAGAAATATGCATTTAAACTCATAAATATAAGTGCAATATATCAAAGTTTATTCCATATGTGTGCCAATCTTCCTTTTGCCAGCAGGTGGCGCTATCGTTATAATGGAATATTGGCCTTCAGATGTGTTCAAGCCAGGACCCTTATCACACATGTGAAGTTTGGGCAAGATCGGACATTTTATGCCTTTATTTTATGCCAAGTTATAACATCTTTTATTCCCATGGCGAGACATCGAACTTCGTCATGGCGACATGGACATGCCTTTTAACAAAAACTCAAGATCTTCACAACTAAACATCACACAGGTCTTTAGATTACACTGACCACAAAAAGACATTGATGTCATAAAATTTCTAGGAGTAGTTTGTCACAGTGTAAAATATGTCACTTCCAGTTGCCAATAGGTGGCGCTATGACTATAACTGAATATTGGCATGTAGATCTGTTCAGGTGTAGAGTCTTATCAAAAATGTGAAGTTTGGGGCAGATTGGACATTGTATGTCTGAGTTACAGCAACATCCTTTTTCATGGCGAAACATCGAAATTTGTCAGGCCGCCATGGACCCGCCCTTTAACGAAACCTCAATTCCTTCGCAGTTTAACATGGCAAAGGGCTTTAGATTACACTGACCAAGTTTGGTGTTGATCTGAATAAATCTCTAGGAGGAGTTCGTTAAAATATAACCCCTGAAAATGACAAAAACAACACCAATTTTGCAGGGAAAATTAAAAATAACCGACTTCCTGTTGGGATTCGAGTTTCGTACCAAGAGACTTTTTTGTAGCTATTGGTGTGTTACATATGTTTACCGATTTTCGTACATGTATATGACATGTAGCTCGAGGCGCACTCCATTGAAAATGTATAGGTGGCGCTATCGAGCCATTTTGCCACACCCAATGGAATATTAGCCTCCAGATGTGTTCAGGTCAGTACTCTTATCAAACATTTGAAGTTTGGGCAAGATCTGATATTTTATGACTGAGTTACAACAACTTCTACTCCCATGGCGAGACATCGAACTTTGACATGGCGCCATGGACACGCCCTTTAACGAAAACTCAAGATCTTCTCAATTTAACACCGTACAGGCCTTTAGATTAGACTGACGACAAAAAAGACATTGATGTCAAAAATTTCTAGGAGTAGTTTGTCGCAGCGTAAAATATGTCACTTCCTGTTGCCAATAGGTGGCGCTATGACTATAACTGAATATGGTCATGTCAAACCGTTCAGGACAGGAGGCTCATCAAACATGTGAAGTTTGGGGCAGATTGGTCATTGTATGTCTGAGTTATAGCAACTTCCTGTTTCATGGCGAATCATCGAAATTCGCCAGGCCGCCACACACAGGCCCTTCAACGAAAACTCAAAAGCTTCGCAATTTAACATCGCAAAGGCCTTTAGATTAGGCATACCAAATTTGGTGTTGATCTGAATTAATCTCTAGGAGGAGTTCGTTAAAATACAACGCATGGAATTGACAAAAACGACACAAAATTTGCTCATAATATTAGAAATAACCGACTTCCTGTTGGGTTTCGGATTTTGCTCCAAGAGGCTTTTTTGTAGGTATTGGAGAGTTACATGTGTATACCGATTTTCATACATGTACATGAAACGTAGCTCGAGGCGCACACCGTTGAACGTGTATAGGTGGCGCTGTTGAGCCATTTTGCCACACCCACTTCTGAAACCCATATCAGACGTAAATTTTCGCCAGTTCTGAGGTGTGTGCAAAGTTTCATGACTTTTCGAGCATGTTTAGGCCCTCAAAAATGCGATTCATCTTAGAGAAGAAGAATAATAATAATAATAATAATAAACGGAGCAATTCCAAGAGGGTCCTCACACCATCGGTGCTCGGGCCCTAATAAATATAGCTGCAAGCAGCGATGGCGGGCTCAAGCCACCAATGCCATCGCCACCCCGGTGGCATCAGGTAAACTGTGCCCAGCGGGCACATGCATTCACAATATCCCTCTGGCAGTGACGTTTTAAAGGATATGGCGGTTAAAGGGTTAATCCGAATCATCTAGACTTTAAAATCACATTCACAGAACAATATATATATATATTCCCCAAACATATATATATATATATATATTTAGTAACACTTTACAATAAGATTTCATTTATAAACATTATGTTAACATGAACAATATTTATATAGCATTAATTTATGTCAGTTAATATTCCAAACTTAAACATTAAAACATTG
The DNA here is from genome assembly GCF_003368295.1 of Carassius auratus. NCBI lineage: Eukaryota > Metazoa > Chordata > Actinopteri > Cypriniformes > Cyprinidae > Carassius > Carassius auratus. The sequence goes on from NW_020529260.1 coordinate 19,493, forward strand.
TTTTATTGTGATTTTTTTTCCAAGCACATTTTACCAATTCCAAACCATATCAATCTTAATAACTACCATTATTTTTTATTTAATCATTTATGAGTGCTATACAATAGTCCAGGAAAGCTGTAAGAGAAAAACTCCTTATATTCATGTGCAGAATTATTAGGCTGTTTTCTTTTACAGATGAAATGCGCTAAAAAAGAGTTTTAACTCAAACTGTTTTAACTCAAAGTCGAAAATTATGAAATACCCATGAGAAATATCAAACACAAATGCAATACAGAAATGGATAAGTTAAGACTTGACCATTGTACAAAAATGCTGACTGGGTCATGAGGTCAGAAAAGAAGAAGAAAAAAAAAAACAGGTCAAGAAGAACTGACAAAAATAATTGCAAAATAATTAGGAATTAATGTGAAGATTAATTTTTAGTCAATTCTGCAAGACAGACTTTCAGGAAAGGAGGTGGAATAAAAATGAGCTCCTAAATCTTAATCCCGGATTCTGGAAGATATATTCCTCAAACCATCAGACAAGAGGAGGTGGTGCTGGTCCTTCATGAGTCACTCTAATCTGTTCATAAAGCCTATATATAAAGTCTTAATATATAGTATTTCACAATACTTCATGGTATTCTAATCAAATCATTTTTTGGAATCTTAGATCTCTCAGAACCTGACACCGAGTAATTCTGAGACTCCAGGAAAGTGGCAGTTCTGTAAAATGTTGGCGCTGGAGACTAAATGCTCCCTGATAGTTCCACACCTAATTCACTTAACACACACACACACACACACACACACACACACACACACACACACACACATTACCCACAGTGACAGAGGGACAGAGTGACATCAGATGTATGATAGTTTTTTAATTTTCTATCATCCATATAGTGTTGTATAGTCATGAAACTATGCATATTTCCTCAGAATGACTTGTCTTCTATGTGTACATTTTTTTGAAGTGTTTAGAAGCTGCACTTAAAAAAATAAAAGACATTTACTGGTTACTTTTTTACTGTTATTTCAAAAAATCACCACGACAAAACCATTCAAGCTATTCAAAATTCATCCGCACCTGTACTGTAAGATACATTCTTTAAACAGTGGTAAAAGAGGATGTGGTGCTGATCCTTCAAGAGTCACTCAAAACTTATCTGTCCATAAAGCCTATAAAGAATTATTCTTAATATACAGTTCACAATACTTCAGCATGTTGTTCTAATTAAGTGAGGGTCATTTTATCAGTAAAATACATAAAATTCATATTATTTTTCTTTGAAAGATTTCTATAAATGATTTAAATCATACTTGTTTCTACAATAATTATTTAAAAGTAATCATATAGCTCCATCTGGTGGTCATTATTGGTACTAAGAATTGCAAGCTTGATTTATATGTTATGATAGTTTTAATTTTATGCTGGCTCTTGAAAATGATAAAGCTATGAAACTTACTGTGCTTCCTTCAAATGATGACTTCTAGGTATATAAAAAATTATGAAGAGTTGGAATTAAAAATTGTAAAGATATAGTAAAATAACTATGGTATTTTTTTATGTTACTTTAATAAATCTCTATGGCCACACCATTTAAGGTATCCTAAACCCATTCGCAATTTAACATCTTCAGTATATGGCTTCATGTTAAAAAAGTTTGGTGTGAACTACTTGTGTCTTCTTGGAGGAGAATTAATTCATTTACAGGCTGAGTTTATCATAAATCCACAATAACATTTCTGAGTTCTGTATCAATCAGTGTTGTTGTTTGTTTATTTTTATTTTTTTATTTTTCATAGGAAGATAACTGACCCTTTACTCTCCTTTTTAATAAATGAGCTATTTATAGCTGTATTTATAAACTGCTTACTACTGACTATTAATATTGGGACAAGGCTTTATGGAGCATGAACTGACTATTTACTAATGAGTGCAGTTATTATAAAGTGTTATCAATGCATTTGCTAATGTTAACAAATTAGACATTATTTTACAGTGTTATCAAATCCCTTAAATGATTTGTAAGTGTTTTGTAATGATTTTATTGACCTAAAAGCATTTGTGAAAGTTCTGCTTGCATTACAGCTTAGTCTTGATCTGTGAGCTGAACAGATTTACTGTTACATCCATGAGATTATGTAAATTCAAATAAATATCATGTCACAGGATGTCAGAGGTCAGTATCAAATTAGTTTGAAATTATTATTTGCAGCACAAATAAGGTTTTTTAGGATTTTTAAAAATCCCTAAAACTGTCAGAAAAGGATAAGGCCTAAGATTATAGATTATAACTATAATGCATAAACTATGAAACTATACAAAATGTATAAAAAAGTACAAGTTATTATTTTCCAATGTTTTTTATTTATTTACAATTTTTTTTTTTTTTTTTTTGGGGATTTACATTTTTAAAAATTAGCCTATGGCAATCATTCTAAACAGCTTGAATAAAACCTGTCAATATTTATTATAGACCACTATAACTGTGTATAATCTAACAAACGAGTTTATTATGAAAATAAAGTGTGTACACCAGATAAATTGGACGATAAAGAAATTGCTAACAATAGTATAATAGAGCATGTTTTAGGTTTTTAGGCGTTTAGATGCAGAAATGGACAAATCAAATGTAAAATCAAATGTAATTGATTTAATTAAATATAGATTAAGTCTTGTTAGAGCAAAATAATAAATAAATACGTACACACATTAAAAAAGCAGCCAAGATGAATGAGTTTAATTTTTTATATAGATTAAAATTGAAGACAGAAGCAGCTGGTATATGCGGTCACTTAATATTAAAATCCAGTAGATCCACTTCAGATTTATTTCTCAACAGTTTATGTTCACGTGGCTGTTTTCGTTTATATTAGCCAAGCTATTATGTATTTTGAAATAATCTTGTCCGTGATGTGTTCGTTCTTACGACGAAAGGCAGAATCCTGCAGCTCGAGAGAGAAATGTTATTCTGCCAGTCGCGCTTTCAAATAGTCTTGCGCACATAAACAGGTCACAAACACCTGCATTTAGCTCGTGTTGTGTTATAATGGATGTATTGTGTGCATTTATGGCAATAATTTATTTTGAAAAGCTCTTAAACAAGAATAAATTCGTTTGTTTTGAACTTGTGACACTGTGCGCACTGATCGGAGGCAGTGATTTCAGATAGGCAGCCGCGAATATTTCATTTTCACACAAACAGTTCAAAAACATCTTAATTTAGCTCTTGGTGTGCTCTAATTGGTGAATTGTGTGATATCGCTGCAATACTTTATTTTTAATAGCTATAAAACAAGAATAAACTCGTTTTTTTCTGAGCTCATCATTCCTCCATTCCACACGCTCCTGCTCAGAGCGGTGATTCATCTCTCGTGTTTCTCACGTATCACTGACCACACATAAATTATTAATGAGCCCTGACCTTATAATAATCATATATGTTGGTTTAGCTTGTCAGTGTGAATTAAATCCAAGTATTTATTTGTATTTTAACCGATTTAAAATCGAAACCAAAAGACAGTCTCCTCCCTTTTTTATTCCGGTAACTGCACCTGTAGGGGCGCTATTTCTCTCAGACAATGGAAGTCTAAGCACACACACTCAAACAGATGGACAGAGTGATATGAGATGTCTGACAGTTTTTTAATTTTCTGTTATCCATACAGTGTTGTAAAGTCATGAAACTATGCATATTTACTCAGAATAACTTTTTTTCTGTATGAAAAAAGGTTTTGAAGTGTTTGGAATTTAAAAATGCAGGAAAATTAATAATTCCATCTTTATTGTCATTTAAAAAAATCCCCACGACAAAACCATCCAAGCTATCCAAAACCCATTCACAATTTAAGTTCCTCAATGTTTTTTCAACATGTACACCAAGTTTGGTGTGTATAGTGTTACTCTCCTCTGAGCAGTATGCATTAATTCACAGCTAAATGTAAAAAACAATCCACATTCAAATCAAAATAGCCGACTTCCTGTTGGTCGTAGCTGATGACTGTGAATTAGAAAGTTGTCCGTCTTGATAAGAACAATTTTTGTACTGAGTTTGGTGTCTGTAGCTAAAACTAACCCCCCCACTTTTGCCAAAAGGTGGCGCTATAGAGTGCCTCTTCCACGCCCTCTTATGAAATTTTGCCAGTGTCTAGCTGTCACTAATACTGATATGTGTTCTGAGTTTGATGAAATTCTAAGCATGTTATATGCCTCAAAATCACCTGAGAAGTATTCAAGTTTGACATGTTGACACGGCAACAATATTTTTAGATATCAATATCCCCCCAGCAGATTTATATTGGCTGTGTTTTAACATTATTCTGATGAAGTTTGAAGCAAATCGAGTAAAAATAAGATGCTGAATTCAAAGCATTTTGAAAATGACACACTTCCTGCTGCCACTTGGTGGCGCTATAACTTTGACTCCTAATAGTCACATATATGCGATCGACATCATACAATGAATAATCTGATGAAGTTTGATTAAAATTAGGAAATGTATGTGGATGGTATTAGACACTTCCTGTTTCTCATTTCTCGCCATAATTTCAAAGCCTCGCCACGAGCAAACCGTTTGAGATATCAAAAATCCCCTGGCAATTTTTCATCCCCAATGTCTTGAGATCATGTTGACCGAATTTGGTGGCAATCGAGTAAAAAACCTATGACAAGTATTTCAAATTCCAGAGCATGCGCTTTTTACATAACTCTAAATAGCTGACTTCCTGTTGGGCGGAGCCGAATGACATGCAGTACGAAAGTTGTTCGGCACGATGAGATCTATATGTGTACTGAGTTTCATATTAATACGAGCAAGTATGTGTGAGCTATACATCAACATTTATGACTGTGTTCCAGGGGGCGCCGTAGAGCCCCTGTGCCACGCCCGGGTCCCAGCCTCTGCAGGCTCCTAAAGGCCACAGATTCCAAAGTGTGCACAAATTTTCAAGAGTTTTTGAGTATGTTAAGGACCCCAAAAGCCCCCACAACTTTGACGAAAAATATGAATACTAAACCCTAAATATCCAACTTCCTGTTGGGCGGAGCCTATGACATGCAGTACAAAAGTTGTTTGGTTTGATGAGATCTACATGTGTACCGAGTTTCGTGTGTCTACGTGCAAGTATGTATGATATATGGCCCTCAGTATTCCAGGGGGCGCTGTAGAGCCCCTGTGCCACGCCCGTGTATCAGTCTCTGCCCGGCCCTAATGGCCGCAGGTTCCAATGTGTGTGCCAATTTTCAAGACTTTTTAAGCATGTTAAGGGCCCCAAAAGCCCCCGAAACCTTGAAGAAAAATAATAATAATAACAAATAATCCTAAGGAAAACAATAGGGCTCTCGCCCTCCAGGCTTGAGCCCTAATAAAAAATAATCCTAAGGAAAACAATAGGCCTCTCGCCCTTTGGGCTTGAGCCCTAATAAAACAATACAGTATACATAACTTTAGAAAGGCTTCAAACAGTGATTAAAATGGTCGCAAATATGACAAAAGATTGGACAATAATAAAAATCAGGGAAAAAGACTTTGTCTGTCCATTAGTGGTTTTGTCTGATATCATCGTATTAGAGTTAAGCAAAAAGAATCTGGCATTTTGTAATTCTTTTTAACTGACTCGTTAAAAAGAACCAGTTCATAAGAGTTATTTTGATCAGAAAAACATCATAACTCTAATAAAGCGATATCAGACGAAACCACAAATAGACAGACAAAGAGATCCTAGAATATCCTTTAAGCAGCTGTTTTATACAGTTTATGGCTGAATCACACGTCTCCGATGAGAAGAAGATGTGGCTAACGCTGGTAGTTAGGTTACTGTATAATGATTGAAAACGCAAAGTTACCTCAAACAATTAATAAATAAACTGCAGAGTGTTATATTTTCTAAAGCATGCACGAATTGCATGTATTCTGACAGAGGTGCATGAGTTTGCGGTGCCAGGGTTTAATACCCAAAGTGCGAGATAAATGGTGTTGAACTTTTTTTCTCATCAGTTGCCCAGTAACATTTTTGTAAATTTTTTAAAAGGCATGTGACAATGTGATACATGCGACCAAAATCGTCCCAAATTCGCAATGAGAATAATTTATAAATCTGCATGCTGTTATCAACAAAGAAAGAAGCACTGAGATCTTCCTGCAGGTTTCTGCCAAAATAAAAGCAGAGAAAAAGCAACAACTCATGATAGTGTTGTAATTTTACCATCGTTCTGTAATATAAAATAAAAAAGTTACAATAATACGATAATAATTAACCTGCAACAGCTCTATTAATGTTTATTATAACATTCACACATAGTGTTCAAATTTGGATCCGTAATATATCCTAATGTTTTAAAAGTCTTCTGCCTTTAGTTGTACAGTAAAAAATACATGCCTGATTCAAGTCTTAAATGGCAAAAAAATATATATATAATTTTACTAACTTACTAATTTTAAGTTAAATTGTGCTTAAATTGTGCTTTTTTTATTTTTTTTTCAGTGTTAAGTAAATATTTTTTTAATTATTGTTTTGAAATTGATTTTTTATTTGAAAAGCAGGACAAAAAAGTAAAAAGCACATTTTGGCAGTTTAATTAATGCAACAGTGAAACATAAAAAAAAAAAAAAAAAAAAAAAGGCCTACATGGGCCTCAATGTGAAAAACCGTGTTCAGTATTCGGCCTTTGGCCCAGTGTTTCATTTGAGAAAAATGAGAAAAAAAGGGGGGAAAAAAAACTTTCTGCAGAGAAAGAATCTAAAATCATAAACTCTTATCCCAGTGTGCTAGAGAAACATGTTTAAGCCATTCCACTCAAAAAGCAATGCTTACTTTCCCATCTTATTTGTGCCATCCACAACATCCATACTGGTATGAACACCTTTAAACAAGGACAGACATACTGTATCAGCATTTCTCATTCTGCCACTGGTTTCTACGTCTGTGAATAAGGATAAAGACAACGCACTTTGAAAGAGTTAATCTGGAACACATCTTCTGAACATCCACACTTTAAACCATTACATATTGTTGGACAGAGTCCTGCAACATGACACAAAAATGTCTGGTAATGTTCTGCATTCAGCCAATGTAGAAAAAATGCAGTGGGAGCTCTCTTTATAAGAGTGCAGGATGCAGGAGAAAGCTGTGTCCTACTTGGCTGCAAAATATGAATGATCTGTCTGTAAACTTTTCCACTTTTGTGGGAAATCAGGTTAATCTTCAATGGATTTGCAAGAATACAAAAGAACAACCCGTATCATTCTCTTCCACTCTCTGAAGATCTGAATTAAAGGCTTAAGATTCAGAATGCTCACCTTTTCTCTGCTCAAGGTCTGGAGGCTTTTATAGCTTTCTGTTATCAACAAAAGCAGAAAAATATACAGTGGCACCAAAACACTTACATCACACCTACAAACATAGGAAATTCGTTTTTAGATACTGTATAAAATGATCATATCAATGGGATTTTTTTTTCCCCAATAGAGCTGTTTTTTGAACTAACTTGTCCTTTCTGACTCCTTTTTGAAAATACTTTCAAACAACTGGCCTCAATGTGATATTTTTGTTTATATATTTATGTATATGTGTATACATTTTAGGGATGGTTTAAAAAAAAACTCTGCCTTTATCCGCCGTCACTGCGCGGTGTGACGCTCTGCTCAATATTGTGCTCATGCTCATCGGAAAGTTCACCAACAGGAGATTTGTATACTTGTTCCAACTTTGTTCCTGTCTGCAATAGCACTACTGTGCTGTAACATGGTGTATTGGGCAACAATGGTAAAATGATGCGACCCTCTCGTGACGCTATGCTCTGATATAACTTTGTAGGGACTATAACAACATAAGGCTATTTGGAGAAAAAACAATTCTGATTCAGTTAACCTGAATAAAAGTAATGTATTGATAATTAATATTAATATATTTCCTGTCCAATTTTTTGTTGTTTTTAATAAAAGTGTGGTAAATTTTTTTTCGCTTGTATACTTTTTATTATGGAGTTAAATTAAAAGGTTTTACAAACGTATTTTATATTATTTAATAAAATAATAATTATTACAAAGCATTTTTTTGATTTCAGTATTTGGCCAAGTGCATCCAGAATTTTGGTTTCAGTTTCAGCCCAGAATTTTCATTTTGGTGCATCCCTAATTAAATATCATGACTCTTAAGGACGAAAAAACTAACACACACAAAAAAAGACACCGATTGTAAAAGAAAAATAAAACTATTTTAAAGGCTGAATGGACATTTACTCTGAGATTGGATATGTATTACATTAAACCATTTATGTATGTGTTTATTTATTATTGTATCTTCGTTACACACATTTCTGGATCTCATTCTAGATTCTTACTTGAGTCTTGGGGCTGCGAGGATACACAAGACCCAAAAAGTTTTGAAAACACTGAACTAAATACAATTATATTCATTCATTAAATGCAATATAAGTGTCCGTTTTTGGGGACACAATTCTAGGACAAAAAGATCCTGCTGTACTGGGTCTAGAATAGATGTGGGTTAAATTAGTCTTTGCTCTGCAGAACGTAGTGCTTATTGACTAGAGAGCTCTGAGGGATTTCACTGTCCTGCTGCTGGATTTTAGATTAGTTCAGGTATTTTTCACCCTCTTTGACGACAGCCGAGTAGATTTACAACAACAACAAAAAAAAAATTCACTGAAAACAGCTGCTTATAGAAAAGGCCTCTAGTTCATAAAGGATATTCCAGGATTAGATATCTCCAGCTGCACACAGACCTCAGCAAAATGACCTTTCACCCAGAAAACAAATAATTGTATAAAGGACCTGACCGCTTCTCAAATTCTTTTTCTCAATGGAATAAATTTTAAATTGAGCACTTGGCAGCAAAGGAACTTTGTTGAAATATGGGTCAGGGAGCTTTAGGAACGTGGATCTTGGGATAGAAAAACACAGCGTGGTCAGCTTCTCACGGCTTTGTCATTTTCTTAGATTGCGAAACATGTGCTATGGTAGTCTTCCAATAAACTCCAAAATGAGAAAGCATTGAGCAAATGCCTCCAAAAATCCACTGAAAAAAAAATCAATACAGACAGAAAGAGAGAATAGAGGGAGCAATTCAGCTTCCTTCATGTCACACTAATGCATTTCAATTTTCCCTCAAAAGAAAGCTCATTTCTGACTGTCTTCTTGGTCTTTAAAGGCTGTAATCTCTTCATTAGGTCAGTTATGATTGGCCACTTCAAACAAATAACTGCTATTCAGAGAAGTGTGAATCTTAAAGAGTCCGATTACATCCAAAGCATCGTGGTAGGGCTTGTGAGGGGCTCTTTTCTGAGGTGGGCTATGTAAACACGAACTGAATGAATGGAGGCACACACTGGCTGCTGGGTCTGAGTGAGTGATGCCTGAGATGAGAAGTTTTGCTTCTCTCTCCATCTGTAGCATCTAGGGATGCACCGATACCACTTTTTTCATGAGGAGGAGGAGAAGAACAAGAATCATGTTAGTTTGGCTTCAGTTAGCAAACAACTGATATTTCCTTAAGTTATTTCCACACTTAATTATACCTATTAAAATGTATTGTATTTGTTACTTTCACTTTTCATTTTAATTGCACATTAGAGATGCTCCACTGCAGCAGCATCATACTGTAATGCAGGGAACCACTCGTTATACATTATACGAGTACACCCGCACTATTTTGGTGCTGTAATTTGCATGTGCACTGTAAGCGGTCACTCGTGTAAAATAAAACCATAATTTCAGAGAAACTAAACTAAGCAATAGTGATAGGGCAGGTGGATGATCAATGACACAATAAACAATACTCAAACATACTCCAAACCACAATGCTTAACTGATGTAAAAATGAACCAAACTTGGTGATCCCTTTAAATGTAAGTCAAACTATCTATTTCAGTATACCAGGCTCAGGACAATTGCATATATTATGGACAATATATAATAGGTGTTTTATTTTTATTTCTGATTCCTACTCTTACTCTGAGGTAAATTAGCCTACAACTAAAAAATATTTAAATCTTAAATTTTGTACAATTAAATTCAAAGCTTCAAATTGTTTTGTATATTTATTTTAAAAGCATATTATATTATGAACAGCGGATTCTTTTCTGAGCTAAAAATAAACGTAATATTCAGATCAAACACAAATTCAGAACTCTAAACTTCCAACTTCGGTAATTACTAAATTAAACAAAATAAACAATGTTGCCCTGGCAACTAGCTGAAATAATATTTTTCAGGTTCAACACTAAACCAGTTCAGCAGAATAGTTGATTTATGACTATTCAACCATTAGAAACGCTAAACAGAACATTAGTTCACATAATTTTAAAATATACACATTTGAAAACAAAGTTTGAAATTAATGCACTAATGCAATAATGAACCAAATCGTTCCTCTATTATTCACTAATTAAGCACACATATAAATCACCAAGTCTACAAACAATTGTCTATCCAATGTAAAATCACTTCCATCAAGTGAACTAGCTAGTGACCCACCATGAACATTTACTTCACCAACATCATTTCAGCTGACTCTTACCATTTCCAAAATTGCCCATCTGCACCCGGAGCATCGACCCGACGGCATCTCGAGCTGTTTATAAGGCACATCACAAGTGTAATTCACTAGGTCTGAAG
>NW_020529261.1:0-49327 GCF_003368295.1 Carassius auratus
AATTTGTTCTTGAAATTAATGTAAGGCTTTAGAATTAAGATGGACATTTTAACGATGTCTGGCCAATGGCGTCTTTTTGATGTCTTTTCAACGAGTTATTGCTGGGTGGGAGTAATTCGCAAAACGGAGTCCCGATCTGAATCAAATGTTTTGCAAACTCACTCCAATTCCTGATCCCCAATAATTCGCGAAAGGCGCTTCCGGAGTCCCGATCTGAATCAAATATTTTGCTAACTCACTCCGAAGTCCTGATCTCAAATGATTTGCGAAAGGCGCTTCGGAGTCCCGATCTAGTTTTTTTTTTTTTTTTAATAGTAGATTTAGAATAGTGAGTGCTAAAGTTAGAGGGTCAAATAAATATATGATAAATAATAATAATAATGTTCCACAACAAATCCTTTAAATTTAACAGTATTTAGAAAATATAATTAAAAGATATAAATTCACAAGCCAAAACGAATGATCATTTTAGGCTAGAACGAAACTGAAACTAAAGTTGGGTCTCTCATTCGACACAAAATCAAATTTTTCTGTAAATATTGTTTCCGTACTTCACTCGCTTCCAATATCCACATAAAAGAAAATGTTTTACATCAGGGCAGTAAGGTGATAACGCTTAACGGTACAGATTTTACTACATAAACACTGAGCAGTGTGTGTTTGTGTTTAAAGTTACTGTTTTTTATTATGATAATGAACAGACAAAGGTGATAAAAATGAATAGATATATATTAAATAGATATTTTTTTTTCTTTGTTGTTGTTATGGCCTATATCTGATGTATTATTAAATGTGTTTTGTTGTTACTTTTTTGTCAGTTGTCCTATTTTGAGAGTAATTATTAATAGGCTAATAATAGGCCTTTTATTAAATTTTTTACGTAGCCTAATAATTAATTTATTCTTGAAATTAAATGTAAGGCTTTAGAATTAAGATTGACATTTTAACGACGTCTGCCAATGACATCTTTTTGATGTCTTTTCAACGAGTTATTGCTGGGTGGGAGTGATTCACGAAACCTGCTTCGGAGTCCCGGTCTGAATCAAATGTTTTGCAAACTCACTCCAAATTCCTGATCCCAAATAATTCGCGAAAGCCGCTTCGGAGTCCTGATCTGAATCAAATGTTTTGCAAACTCACTCCGAAGTGATCTCAAATGATTCGCGAAATGCGCTTCGGAGTCCCGATCTATCAAATGTTTTGCAAACTCACTCCGAAGTCCTGATCTCAAATAATTCCCGAAACGCGATTCGGAGTCCCGATCTGAATCAAATATTTTGCAAACTCACTCAGAAGTCCTGATCTCAAATGATTTGCGAAACGCGCTTCGGAGTCCCGATCTAATTTTTTTTTTTTTAAAGAGTAGATTTAGAATAGTGAATGCTAAGGTTAGAGGGTCAAATAAATATATGATAAATAATAATAATAATAATAATAAACAATGTAAACATAGTTAGGCTATTTAATTTCCCCTCGCTCCACAACAAATCCTTTAAATGTAACAGTATTTAGAAAATACAATGAAAAGATATAAATTCACGAGCCAAAACGAATGATAATTTCAGGCTAGAACGAAACTCAAACTAAAGTTGGGTCTCTCATTCAACACAAAATCAAATTTTTCTGTAAATATTGTTTCCGTACTTCACTCGCTTCCAATATCCACATAAAAGAAAATGTTTTACATCAGGGAAGTAAGGTGATAACGCTTAATGGTACAGATTTTACTACATAAACACTGAGCAGTGTGTGTTTGTGTTTAAAGTTACTGTTTTTTATTATGATAATGAACAGACAAAGGTGATAAAAATGAATAGATATATATTAAATAGATTTTTTTTTTCTTTGTTGTTGTTATGGCCTATATCTGACGTATTATTAAATGTGTTTTGCTGTTACTTTTTTGTCAGTTGTCCTATTTTGAGAGTAATTATTAATAGGCTAATAATAGGCCTTTAATTAAATTTTTACGTAGCCTAATAATTAATTTATTCTTGAAATTAAATGTAAGGCTTTAGAATTAAGATGGACATTTTAACGACGTCTGCCATTGGGGTCTTTTTGATGTGTTTTCAACGAGTTATTGCTGGGTGAGAGTGATTCGCGAAATGGAGTCCCGATCTGAATCAAATGTTTTGCAAACTCACTCCACATTCCTGATCCCAAATAATTCGCGAAAGGCGCTTCGGAGTCCCGATCTGAATCAAATCTTTTGCAAACTCACTCAGAAGTCCTGATCTCAAATGATTTGCGAAACGTGCTTCAGAGTCCCGATCTAGTTTTTTTTTTTTTTTTTAAAGAGTAGATTTAGAATAGTGAATGCTAAGGTTAGAGGGTCAAATTAATATATGATAAATAATAATAATAAACAATGTAAACATAGGCTATTTAAGTTCCCCTCGTTCCACAACAAATCCTTTAAATTTAACAGTATTTAAAAAATATAATTAAAAGATATAAATTCACAAGCCAAAACGAATGATCATTTTAGGCTAGAACGAAACTCAAACTAAAGTTGGGTCTCTCATTCGACACAAAATCTAAATTTTCTGTAAATATTATTTACGTACTTCACTCGCTTCCAATATCCACATAAAAGAAAATGTTTTACATCAGGGCAGTAAGGTGATAACGCTTAACGGTACAGATTTTACTACATAAACACTGAGCAGTGTGTGTTTGTGTTTAAAGTTACTGTTTTTTATTATGATAATGAACAGACAAAGGTGATAAAAATAAATAGATATATATTAAATATATATTGTGACGAGTCAGCTGCCTCCTCCCTGATTGTCACCGGCACCCCGTCCTAAATCGCCGCCCTTCACCAGGCTCCCGACTGGAGTGGGTGTGTGAGAAGAGGGGCGCTGGACGAGTCAGGGCTGGCTGCGTGTGATGGGGCACACCTGAAGGGAATGGAGCCTCATCACCGCCGCTGTTTAAAAGCCCAACGCGCCTCTCCTCGGGAGACCGGTCTCTTCCCTGTGCATGCACACTGGTGTCCTCGTGGGTCCAGGAAGGGTGCGTTGAGGGACTTCCGCGCCACAAGAGACGTGAGCTGCCGGATCCGCGATCCGGAAGAGAACCGCACCCGTTTACACGGCCGACGGGCCAGGATGCCGGGCCGTCCATCCCCTGCCAGCGCCGCGGCCAACGAGAGTGATGCGGCCGCTAGAGGAAGCCGCCGCCCCTCGCGCCCCGGACCGAAGAGGGGAGCGCGTGCGGCCACCGGACTCCGCCCCTTACCTGGACCCTTCCTCGATGAACACTGCCCAACCCACACGAACCCTGCAGCACGACGAGGACACCAGATTCCCTGTTTATTTTGGACACCTTTCCCCTTTGGCCACTTTTATCCCTTGTTTTATTCGACTTGTGTTAATAAAAGCCTCTCCGAGGCCTGACGCCACGCCCACTGCGTCTGTCTTGTGCTCCTCCCATGACTATATATATATTTCTTTTCTTTCTTTTTTTTTTCGTTGTTGTTGTTTTTTCAACGAGTTATTGCTGGGTGGGAGTGATTCGCGAAACATGCTTCGGAGTCCCGATCTGAATCAAATCTTTTGCAAACTCACTCCGAAGTGATCTCAAATAATTCGCAAAACGCGATTCGGAGTCCCGATCTGAATCAAATATTTTGCAAACTCACTAAGAAGTCCTGATGTCAAATGATTTGCGAAACGCGCTTAGGAGTCCCGATCTAGTTTTTTTTTTTTTTTAATAAAGTAGATTTAGAATAGTGAATGCTAAGGTTAGAGGGTCAAACACATATATGATAAATAATAATAATAAAACACAATGTAAACATAGTTAGGCTATTTAAGTTCCCCTCGCTCCACAACAAATCCTTTAAATGTAACAGTATTTAGAAAATATAATTAAAAGATATAAATTCACAAGCCAAAACGAATGATCATTTTAGGCTAGAACGAAACTCAAACAAAAGTTGGGTCTCTCATTCGACACAAAATCAATTTTTTCTGTAAATATTGTTTCCGTACTTCACTCGCTTCCAATATCCACATAAAAGAAAATGTTTTACATCAGGGCAGTAGGGTGATAACGCTTAATGGTACAGATTTTACTACATAAAAACTGAGCAGTGTGTTTTTGTGTTTAAAGTTACTGTTTTTTATTATGATAATGAACAGACAAAGGTGATAAAAATATATATATATATATATATATATTTATTTATTTATTTATTTATTTTATTTTTTCGTTGTTGTTTTTTCAACGAGTTATTGCTGGGTGGGAGTGATTCGCGAAACGTGCTTCGGAGTCCCGATCTGAATCAAATGTTTTGCAAACTCACTCCAAATTCCTGATCCCAAATAATTCACGAAAGGCGCTTAGAAATCCCGATCTGAATCAAATCTTTTGCAAACACACTCCAAAGTGATCTCAAATGATTCGCGAAATGCGCTTCGGAGTCCCGATCTATCAAATGTTTTGCAAACTCACTCCGAAGTCCTGATCTCAAATAATTCGCGAAACGCCATTCGGAGTCCCGATCTGAATCAAATATTTTGCTAACTCACTCCGAAGTCCTGATCTCAAATGATGTGCGAAAGGCGCTTCGGAGTCCCGATCTAGTTTTTTTTTTTTTTTTAATAGTAGATTTAGAATAGTGAGTGCTAAAGTTAGAGGGTCAAATAAATATATGATAAATAATAATAATAATGTTCCACAACAAATCCTTTAAATTTAACAGTATTTAGAAAATATAATTAAAAGATATAAATTCACAAGCCAAAACTAATGATCATTTTAGGCTAGAACGAAACTTAAACTAAAGTTGGGTCTCTCATTCGACACAAAATCAAATTTTTCTGTAAATATTGTTTCCGTACTTCACTCGCTTCCAATATCCACATAAAAGAAAATGTTTTACATCAGGGCAGTAAGGTGATAACGCTTAACGGTACAGATTTTACTACATAAAAACTGAGCAGTGTGTGTTTGTGTTTAAAGTTACTGTTTTTTATTATGATAATGAACAGACAAAGGTGATAAAAATATATATATATATATATATATATATATATATATTTATTTTATTTTTTTTAATTTTTTTTCGTTGTTGTTTTTTCAACGAGTTATTGCTGGGTGGGAGTGATTCGCGAAACGTGCTTCGGAGTCCCGATCTGAATCAAATGTTTTGCAAACTCACTCCAAATTCCTGATCCCAAATAATTCACGAAAGGCGCTTAGAAATCCCGATCTGAATCAAATCTTTTGCAAACACACTCCAAAGTGATCTCAAATGATTCGCGAAATGCGCTTCGGAGTCCCGATCTATCAAATGTTTTGCAAACTCACTCCGAAGTCCTGATCTCAAATAATTCGCGAAACGCCATTCGGAGTCCCGATCTGAATCAAATATTTTGCTAACTCACTCCGAAGTCCTGATCTCAAATGATGTGCGAAAGGCGCTTCGGAGTCCCGATCTAGTTTTTTTTTTTTTTTTTTAATAGTAGATTTAGAATAGTGAGTGCTAAAGTTAGAGGGTCAAATAAATATATGATAAATAATAATAATAATGTTCCACAACAAATCCTTTAAATTTAACAGTATTTAGAAAATATAATTAAAAGATATAAATTCACAAGCCAAAACTAATGATCATTTTAGGCTAGAACGAAACTTAAACTAAAGTTGGGTCTCTCATTCGACACAAAATCAAATTTTTCTGTAAATATTGTTTCCGTACTTCACTCGCTTCCAATATCCACATAAAAGAAAATGTTTTACATCAGGGCAGTAAGGTGATAACGCTTAACGGTACAGATTTTACTACATAAAAACTGAGCAGTGTGTGTTTGTGTTTAAAGTTACTGTTTTTTATTATGATAATGAACAGACAAAGGTGATAAAAATAAATATATATATATTAAATATATATATATATATATATGTATATATATATATTTATATATATATATATATATATATATATATATATATATATTCGTTGTTGTTGTTATGGCCTATATTTGACGTATTATTAAATGTGTTTTGCTGTTACTTTTTTGTCAGTTGTCCTATTTTGAGAGTAATTATTAATAGGCTAATAATAGGCCTATAATAAAAATTTTTACGTAGCCTAATAATTAATTTGTTCTTGAAATTAAATGTAAGGCTTTAGAATTAAGATGGACATTTTAATGACGTCTGCCAATGGCGTCTTTTTGATGTCTTTTCAACGAGTTATTGCTGGGTGGGAGTGATTCGCGAAACGGAGTCCCGATCTGAATCAAATGTTTTGCAAACTCACTCCAAATTCCTGATCCCAAATAATTCGCGAAAGGCGCTTCGGAGTCCCGATCTGAATCAAATTTTTCGCAAACTCACTCAGAAGTCCTGATCTCAAATGATTTGCGAAACGCGCTTCGGAGTCCCGATCTAGTTTTTTTTTTTTTTTTTTTTTTTTTAAGAGTAGATTTAGAATAGTGAATGCTAAGGTTAGAGGGTCAAATACATATATGATAAATAATAATAAGAAAACAATGTAAACATAGTTAGGCTATTTAAGTTCCCCTTGCTCCACAACAAATCCTTTACATTTAACAGTATTTAGAAAATATAATTAAAAGATATAAATTCACAAGCCAAAACGAATGATAATTTTAGGCTAGAACGAAACTGAAACTAAAGTTGTGTCTCTCATTCGACACAAAATCAATTTTTTCTGTAAATATTATTTACGTACTTCACTCGCTTCCAATTTCCACATAAAATAAAATGTTTTACATCAGGGCAGTAACGTGATAATGCTTAACGGTACAGATTTTACTACATAAATACTGAGCAGTGTGTGTTTGTGTTTAAAGTTACTGTTTTTTATTATGATAATGAACAGACAAAGGTGATAAAAATGAATAGATATATATTAAATAGATTTTTTTTTTTCTTTGTTGTTGTTATGGCCTATATCTGACGTATTATTAAATGTGTTTTGCTGTTACTTTTTTGTCAGTTGTCCTATTTTGAGAGTAATTATTAATAGGCTAATAATAGGCCTTTAATTAAATTTTTACGTAGCCTAATAATTAATTTATTCTTGAAATTAAATGTAAGGCTTTAGAATTAAGATGGACATTTTAACGACGTCTGCCAATGGCGTCTTTTTGATGTGTTTTCAACGAGTTATTGCTGGGTGAGAGTGATTCGCGAAATGGAGTCCCGATCTGAATCAAATGTTTTGCAAACTCACTCCACATTCCTGTTCCCAAATAATTCGCGAAAGGCGCTTCGGAGTCCCGATCTGAATCAAATCTTTTGCAAACTCACTCAGAAGTCCTGATCTCAAATGATTTGCGAAACGTGCTTCAGAGTCCCGATCTAGTTTTTTTTTTTTTTTTAAAGAGTAGATTTAGAATAGTGAATGCTAAGGTTAGAGGGTCAAATTAATATATGATAAATAATAATAATAAACAATGTAAACATAGGCTATTTAAGTTCCCCTCGTTCCACAACAAATCCTTTAAATTTAACAGTATTTAAAAAATATAATTAAAAGATATAAATTCACAAGCCAAAACGAATGATCATTTTAGGCTAGAACGAAACTCAAACTAAAGTTGGGTCTCTCATTCGACACAAAATCTAAATTTTCTGTAAATATTATTTACGTACTTCACTCGCTTCCAATATCCACATAAAAGAAAATGTTTTACATCAGGGCAGTAAGGTGATAACGCTTAACGGTACAGATTTTACTACATAAACACTGAGCAGTGTGTGTTTGTGTTTAAAGTTACTGTTTTTTATTATGATAATGAACAGACAAAGGTGATAAAAATAAATAGATATATATTAAATATATATTGTGACGAGTCAGCTGCCTCCTCCCTGATTGTCACCGGCACCCCGTCCTAAATCGCCGCCCTTCACCAGGCTCCCGACTGGAGTGGGTGTGTGAGAGGAGGGGCGCTGGACGAGTCAGGGCTGGTGGCGTGTGATGGGGCACACCTGAAGGGAATGGAGCCTCATCAGGGCCGTGCACAGACCTTTTGAGGGGCATGTGCTGAAACTGAAAATGGGCACCCCCTCCCTTTTTTTATATCAATTGTATATATTCTCTTTTTTAGCTATTCTGTTTGGTTTTATAAGCTAATTTGTATTATTTGGTTAACATGATTATGATTGACATTGAGACAGTAGCGGCGCCAGGATTTTTATTGTAGGTGGGCCTCCAGAAAACTGGATGGGCCAGTTAAAATACTTCAGTTGATTCATTGAATATAAGAGGGGGCGGAGTTATCATCTTACTGACAGCTTGAGGATCGAATAAGATTTACACAAGCTCGTTTTAAGAACTTTCATTTGCTAAATATTTGTAAAACAGACAGACAGACGTAAAGGGTGACCAATAGCATTGATTAAAAAAAAAAAACAACACCAAAAAAGGGCATTTCGGAGCGTAAGGGCAAAAAGGGCATGTGCTCTGCACAGGTTGAGCCCTACCTGTGCACGTGCCTGAGCCTCATCACCGCCGCTGTTTAAAAGCCCAACGCGCCTCTCCTCGGGAGACCGGTCTCTTCCCTGTGCATGCACACTGGTGTCCTCGTGGGTCCAGGAAGGGTGCGTTGAGGGACTTCCGCGCCACAAGAGACGTGAGCTGCCGGACCCGCGATCCGGAAGAGAACCGCACCCGTTTACACGGCCGACGGGCCAGGATGCCGGGCCGTCCATCCCCTGCCAGCGCCGCGGCCAACGAGAGTGATGCGGCCGCTAGAGGAAGCCGCCGCCCCTCGCGCCCCGGACCGAAGAGGGGAGCGCGTGCGGCCACCGGACTCCGCCCCTTACCTGGACCCTTCCTCGATGAACACTGCCCAACCCACACGAACCCTGCAGCACGACGAGGACACCAGATTCCCTGTTTATTTTGGACACCTTTCCCCTTTGGCCACTTTTATCCCTTGTTTTATTTGATTTGTGTTAATAAAAGCCTCTCCGAGGCCTGACGCCATGCCCACTGCGTCTGTCTTGTGCTCCTCCCATGACTATATATATATATATATTTCTTTTCTTTCTTTTTTTTTTCCGTTGTTGTTGTTTTTTCAACGAGTTATTGCTGGGTGGGAGTGATTCGCGAAACGTGCTTCGGAGTCCCGATCTGAATCAAATCTTTTGCAAACTCACTCCGAAGTGATCTCAAATGATTCGCGAAATGCGCTTCGGAGTCCCGATCTATCAAATGTTTTACAAACTCACTGAGAAGTCCTGATGTCAAATGATTTGCGAAACGCGCTTAGGAGTCCCGATCTAGTTTTTTTTTTTTTTTAATAAAGTAGATTTAGAATAGTGAATGCTAAGGTTAGAGGGTCAAAGAAATATATGATAAATAATAAGAAAACAATGTAAACATAGGCTATTTAAGTTCCCCTTGCTCCACAACAAATCCTTTACATTTAACAGTATTTAGAAAATATAATTAAAAGATATAAATTCACAAGCCAAAACGAATGATAATTTTAGGCTAGAACGAAACTGAAACTAAAGTTGTGTCTCTCATTCAACACAAAATCAAAATTTTCTGTAAATATTATTTACATACTTCACTCGCTTCCAATTTCCACATAAAATAAAATGTTTTACATCAGGGCAGTAAGGTGATAATGCTTAACGGTACAGATATTACTACATAAACACTGAGCAGGGTGTGTTTGTGTTTAAAGTTACTGTTTTTTATTATGATAATGAACAGACAAAGGTGATAAAAATGAATAGATATATATTAAATAGATTTTTTTTCGTTGTTGTTGTTATGGCCTATATCTGATGTATTATTAAATGTGTTTTGTTGTTACTTTTTTGTCAGTTGTCCTATTTTGAGAGTAATTATTAATAGGCTAATAATAGGCCTTTAATTAAATTTTTACGTAGCCTAATAATTAATTTATTCTTGAAATTAAATGTAAGGCTTTAGAATTAAGATTGACATTTTAACTACGTCTGCCAATGACATCTTTTTGATGTCTTTTCAATGAGTTATTGCTGGGTGGGAGTGATTCGCGAAACGTGCTTCGGAGTCCCGGTCTGAATCAAATGTTTTGCAAACTCACTCCAAATTCCTGATCCCAAATAATTCGCGAAAGGCGCTTCGGAGTCCTGATCTGAATCAAATCTTTTGCAAACTCACTCAGAAGTGATCTCAAATGATTCGCGAAATGCGCTTCGGAGTCCCGATCTATCAAATGTTTTGCAAACTCACTCCGAAGTCCTGATCTCAAATAATTCCCGAAACGCGATTCGAAATCCCGATCTGAATCAAATATTTTGCAAACTCACTCAGAAGTCCTGATCTCAAATGATTTGCGAAACGCGCTTCGGAGTCCCGATCTAGTTTTTTTTTTTTTTTTAAAGAGTAGATTTAGAACAGTGAATGCTAAGGTTAGAGGGTCAAATAAATATATGATAAATAATAATAATAATAATAAACAATGTAAACATAGTTAGGCTATTTAATTTCCCCTCGCTCCACAACAAATCCTTTAAATGTAACAGTATTTAGAAAATACAATGAAAATATATAAATTCACGAGCCAAAACGAATGATAATTTCAGGCTAGAACGAAACTCAAACTAAAGTTGGGTCTCTCATTCAACACAAAATCAAATTTTTCTGTAAATATTGTTTCCGTACTTCACTCGCTTCCAATATCCACATAAAAGAAAATGTTTTACATCAGGGAAGTAAGGTGATAACGCTTAATGGTACAGATTTTACTACATAAACGCTGAGCAGTGTGTGTTTGTGTTTAAAGTTACTGTTTTTTATTATGATAATGAACAGACAAAGGTGATAAAAATAAATAGATATATATTCAATATATATATATATATATATATATATATATATATATATATATATATATATATATATATATATATATATATTTTTCGTTGTTGTTGTTATGGCCTATATCCGTATTATTAAATGTTTTTTGTTGTTACTTTTTTGTCAGTTGTACTATTTTGAGAGTAATTATTAATATTCTAATAATAGGCCTATAATTAAATTTTTACGTAGCCTAATAAATAATTTATTCTTGAAATTAAATGTAAGGCTTTAGAATTAAGATGGACATTTTAACGACGTCTGCCAATGGCGTCTTTTTGATGTGTTTTCAACGAGTTATTGCTGGGTGAGAGTGATTCGCGAAATGGAGTCCCGATCTGAATCAAATGTTTTGCAAACTCACTCCAAATTCCTGATCCCAAATAATTCGCGAAAGGCGCTTCGGAGTCCCGATCTGAATCAAATCTTTTGCAAACTCACTCAGAAGTCCTGATCTCAAATGATTTGCGAAACGCACTTCGGAGTCCCGATCTAGTTTTTTTTTTTTTTTTTTTTTTTTTTTTTTTAAGAGTAGATTTAGAATAGTGAATGGGTTAGAGGGTCAAATAAATAATAAACAATGTAAACATAGGCTATTTAAGTTCCCCTCGTTCCACAACAAATCCTTTAAATTTAACAGTATTTAAAAAATATAATTAAAAGATATAAATTCACAAGCCAAAACGAATGATAATTTTAGGCTAGAACGAAACTGAAACTAAAGTTGTGTCTCTCATTCGACACAAAATCAAATTTTTCTGTAAATATTATTTACGTACTTCACTCGCTTCCAATTTCCACATAAAATAAAATGTTTTACATCAGGGCAGTAAGGTGATAACGCTTAACGGTACAGATATTACTACATAAACACTGAGCAGGGTGTGTTTGTGTTTAAAGTTACTGTTTTTTATTATGATAATGAACAGACAAAGGTGATAAAATTGAATAGATATATATTAAATAGATTTTTTTTTCTTTGTTGTTGTTATGGCCTATATCTGATGTATTATTAAATGTGTTTTGTTGTTACTTTTTTGTCAGTTGTCCTATTTTGAGAGTAATTATTAATAGGCTAATAATAGGCCTTTAATTAAATTTTTACGTAGCCTAATAATTAATTTATTCTTGAAATTAAATGTAAGGCTTTAGAATTAAGATTGACATTTTAACTACGTCTGCCAATGACATCTTTTTGATGTCTTTTCAATGAGTTATTGCTGGGTGGGAGTGATTCGCGAAACGTGCTTCGGAGTCCCGGTCTGAATCAAATGTTTTGCAAACTCACTCCAAATTCCTGATCCCAAATAATTCGCGAAAGGCGCTTCGGAGTCCTGATCTGAATCAAATCTTTTGCAAACTCACTCAGAAGTGATCTCAAATGATTCGCGAAATGCGCTTCGGAGTCCCGATCTATCAAATGTTTTGCAAACTCACTCCGAAGTCCTGATCTCAAATAATTCCCGAAACGCGATTCGAAATCCCGATCTGAATCAAATATTTTGCAAACTCACTCAGAAGTCCTGATCTCAAATGATTTGCGAAACGCGCTTCGGAGTCCCGATCTAGTTTTTTTTTTTTTTTTTAAAGAGTAGATTTAGAATAGTGAATGCTAAGGTTAGAGGGTCAAATAAATATATGATAAATAATAATAATAATAATAAACAATGTAAACATAGTTAGGCTATTTAATTTCCCCTCGCTCCACAACAAATCCTTTAAATGTAACAGTATTTAGAAAATACAATGAAAATATATAAATTCACGAGCCAAAACGAATGATAATTTCAGGCTAGAACGAAACTCAAACTAAAGTTGGGTCTCTCATTCAACACAAAATCAAATTTTTCTGTAAATATTGTTTCCGTACTTCACTCGCTTCCAATATCCACATAAAAGAAAATGTTTTACATCAGGGAAGTAAGGTGATAACGCTTAATGGTACAGATTTTACTACATAAACGCTGAGCAGTGTGTGTTTGTGTTTAAAGTTACTGTTTTTTATTATGATAATGAACAGACAAAGGTGATAAAAATAAATAGATATATATTCAATATATATATATATATATATATATATATATATATATATATATATATATATATATATTTTTTTTTTTTTTTTTTTTTTCGTTGTTGTTGTTATGGCCTATATCCGTATTATTAAATGTTTTTTGTTGTTACTTTTTTGTCAGTTGTACTATTTTGAGAGTAATTATTAATAGGCTAATAATAGGCCTATAATTAAATTTTTACGTAGCCTAATAAATAATTTATTCTTGAAATTAAATGTAAGGCTTTAGAATTAAGATGGACATTTTAACGACGTCTGCCAATGGCGTCTTTTTGATGTGTTTTCAACGAGTTATTGCTGGGTGAGAGTGATTCGCGAAATGGAGTCCCGATCTGAATCAAATGTTTTGCAAACTCACTCCACATTCCTGATCCCAAATAATTCGCGAAAGGCGCTTCGGAGTCCCGATCTGAATCAAATCTTTTGCAAACTCACTCAGAAGTCCTGATCTCAAATGATTTGCGAAACGTGCTTCAGAGTCCCGATCTAGTTTTTTTTTTTTTTTAAAGAGTAGATTTAGAATAGTGAATGCTAAGGTTAGAGGGTCAAATTAATATATGATAAATAATAATAATAAACAATGTAAACCTAGGCTATTTAAGTTCCCCTCGTTCCACAACAAATCCTTTAAATTTAACAGTATTTAAAAAATATAATTAAAAGATATAAATTCACAAGCCAAAACGAATGATCATTTTAGGCTAGAACGAAACTCAAACTAAAGTTGGGTCTCTCATTCGACACAAAATCTAAATTTTCTGTAAATATTATTTACGTACTTCACTCGCTTCCAATATCCACATAAAAGAAAATGTTTTACATCAGGGCAGTAAGGTGATAACGCTTAACGGTACAGATTTTACTACATAAACACTGAGCAGTGTGTGTTTGTGTTTAAAGTTACTGTTTTTTATTATGATAATGAACAGACAAAGGTGATAAAAATAAATAGATATATATTAAATATATATTGTGACGAGTCAGCTGCCTCCTCCCTGATTGTCACCGGCACCCCGTCCTAAATCGCCGCCCTTCACCAGGCTCCCGACTGGAGTGGGTGTGTGAGAGGAGGGGCGCTGGACGAGTCAGGGCTGGCGGCGTGTGATGGGGCACACCTGAAGGGAAAGGAGCCTCATCACCGCCGCTGTTTAAAAGCCCAACGCGCCTCTCCTCGGGAGACCGGTCTCTTCCCTGTGCATGCACACTGGTGTCCTCGTGGGTCCAGGAAGGGTGCGTTGAGGGACTTCCGCGCCACAAGAGACGTGAGCTGCCGGACCCGCGATCCGGAAGAGAACCGCACCCGTTTACACGGCCGACGGGCCAGGATGCCGGGCCGTCCATCCCCTGCCAGCGCCGCGGCCAACGAGAGTGATGCGGCCGCTAGAGGAAGCCGCCGCCCCTCGCGCCCCGGACCGAAGAGGGGAGCGCGTGCGGCCACCGGACTCCGCCCCTTACCTGGACCCTTCCTCGATGAACACTGCCCAACCCACACGAACCCTGCAGCACGACGAGGACACCAGATTCCCTGTTTATTTTGGACACCTTTCCCCTTTGGCCACTTTTATCCCTTGTTTTATTTGATTTGTGTTAATAAAAGCCTCTCCGAGGCCTGACGCCATGCCCACTGCGTCTGTCTTGTGCTCCTCCCATGACTATATATATATATATATTTCTTTTCTTTCTTTTTTTTTCCGTTGTTGTTGTTTTTTCAACGAGTTATTGCTGGGTGGGAGTGATTCGCGAAACGTGCTTCGGAGTCCCGATCTGAATCAAATCTTTTGCAAACTCACTCCGAAGTGATCTCAAATGATTCGCGAAATGCGCTTCGGAGTCCCGATCTATCAAATGTTTTGCAAACTCACTGAGAAGTCCTGATGTCAAATGATTTGCGAAACGCGCTTAGGAGTCCCGATCTAGTTTTTTTTTTTTTTTAATAAAGTAGATTTAGAATAGTGAATGCTAAGGTTAGAGGGTCAAAGAAATATATGATAAATAATAAGAAAACAATGTAAACATAGGCTATTTAAGTTCCCCTTGCTCCACAACAAATCCTTTACATTTAACAGTATTTAGAAAATATAATTAAAAGATATAAATTCACAAGCCAAAACGAATGATAATTTTAGGCTAGAACGAAACTGAAACTAAAGTTGTGTCTCTCATTCAACACAAAATCAAAATTTTCTGTAAATATTATTTACATACTTCACTCGCTTCCAATTTCCACATAAAATAAAATGTTTTACATCAGGGCAGTAAGGTGATAATGCTTAACGGTACAGATATTACTACATAAACACTGAGCAGGGTGTGTTTGTGTTTAAAGTTACTGTTTTTTATTATGATAATGAACAGACAAAGGTGATAAAAATGAATAGATATATATTAAATAGATTTTTTTTCGTTGTTGTTGTTATGGCCTATATCTGATGTATTATTAAATGTGTTTTGTTGTTACTTTTTTGTCAGTTGTCCTATTTTGAGAGTAATTATTAATAGGCTAATAATAGGCCTTTAATTAAATTTTTACGTAGCCTAATAATTAATTTATTCTTGAAATTAAATGTAAGGCTTTAGAATTAAGATTGACATTTTAACTACGTCTGCCAATGACATCTTTTTGATGTCTTTTCAATGAGTTATTGCTGGGTGGGAGTGATTCGCGAAACGTGCTTCGGAGTCCCGGTCTGAATCAAATGTTTTGCAAACTCACTCCAAATTCCTGATCCCAAATAATTCGCGAAAGGCGCTTCGGAGTCCTGATCTGAATCAAATCTTTTGCAAACTCACTCAGAAGTGATCTCAAATGATTCGCGAAATGCGCTTCGGAGTCCCGATCTATCAAATGTTTTGCAAACTCACTCCGAAGTCCTGATCTCAAATAATTCCCGAAACGCGATTCGAAATCCCGATCTGAATCAAATATTTTGCAAACTCACTCAGAAGTCCTGATCTCAAATGATTTGCGAAACGCGCTTCGGAGTCCCGATCTAGTTTTTTTTTTTTTTTTTAAAGAGTAGATTTAGAATAGTGAATGCTAAGGTTAGAGGGTCAAATAAATATATGATAAATAATAATAATAATAATAAACAATGTAAACATAGTTAGGCTATTTAATTTCCCCTCGCTCCACAACAAATCCTTTAAATGTAACAGTATTTAGAAAATACAATGAAAATATATAAATTCACGAGCCAAAACGAATGATAATTTCAGGCTAGAACGAAACTCAAACTAAAGTTGGGTCTCTCATTCAACACAAAATCAAATTTTTCTGTAAATATTGTTTCCGTACTTCACTCGCTTCCAATATCCACATAAAAGAAAATGTTTTACATCAGGGAAGTAAGGTGATAACGCTTAATGGTACAGATTTTACTACATAAACGCTGAGCAGTGTGTGTTTGTGTTTAAAGTTACTGTTTTTTATTATGATAATGAACAGACAAAGGTGATAAAAATAAATAGATATATATTCAATATATATATATATATATATATATATATATATATATATTTTTTTTTTTTTCGTTGTTGTTGTTATGGCCTATATCCGTATTATTAAATGTTTTTTGTTGTTACTTTTTTGTCAGTTGTACTATTTTGAGAGTAATTATTAATAGGCTAATAATAGGCCTATAATTAAATTTTTATGTAGCCTAATAAATAATTTATTCTTGAAATTAAATGTAAGGCTTTAGAATTAAGATGGACATTTTAACGACGTCTGCCAATGGCGTCTTTTTGATGTGTTTTCAACGAGTTATTGCTGGGTGAGAGTGATTCGCGAAATGGAGTCCCGATCTGAATCAAATGTTTTGCAAACTCACTCCAAATTCCTGATCCCAAATAATTCGCGAAAGGCGCTTCGGAGTCCCGATCTGAATCAAATCTTTTGCAAACTCACTCAGAAGTCCTGATCTCAAATGATTTGCGAAACGCACTTCGGAGTCCCGATCTAGTTTTTTTTTTTTTTTTTTTTTTTTTTTAAGAGTAGATTTAGAATAGTGAATGGGTTAGAGGGTCAAATAAATAATAAACAATGTAAACATAGGCTATTTAAGTTCCCCTCGTTCCACAACAAATCCTTTAAATTTAACAGTATTTAAAAAATATAATTAAAAGATATAAATTCACAAGCCAAAACGAATGATAATTTTAGGCTAGAACGAAACTGAAACTAAAGTTGTGTCTCTCATTCGACACAAAATCAAATTTTTCTGTAAATATTATTTACGTACTTCACTCGCTTCCAATTTCCACATAAAATAAAATGTTTTACATCAGGGCAGTAAGGTGATAACGCTTAACGGTACAGATATTACTACATAAACACTGAGCAGGGTGTGTTTGTGTTTAAAGTTACTGTTTTTTATTATGATAATGAACAGACAAAGGTGATAAAATTGAATAGATATATATTAAATAGATTTTTTTTTCTTTGTTGTTGTTATGGCCTATATCTGATGTATTATTAAATGTGTTTTGTTGTTACTTTTTTGTCAGTTGTCCTATTTTGAGAGTAATTATTAATAGGCTAATAATAGGCCTTTAATTAAATTTTTACGTAGCCTAATAATTAATTTATTCTTGAAATTAAATGTAAGGCTTTAGAATTAAGATTGACATTTTAACTACGTCTGCCAATGACATCTTTTTGATGTCTTTTCAAAGAGTTATTGCTGGGTGGGAGTGTTTCGCGAAACGTGCTTCGGAGTCCCGGTCTGAATCAAATGTTTTGCAAACTCACTCCAAATTCCTGATCCCAAATAATTCGCGAAAGGCGCTTCGGAGTCCTGATCTGAATCAAATTTTTTGCAAACTCACTCAGAAGTGATCTCAAATGATTCGCGAAATGCGCTTCGGAGTCCCGATCTATCAAATGTTTTGCAAACTCACTCCGAAGTCCTGATCTCAAATAATTCCCGAAACGCGATTCGAAATCCCGATCTGAATCAAATATTTTGCAAACTCACTCAGAAGTCCTGATCTCAAATGATTTGCGAAACGCGCTTCGGAGTCCCGATCTAGTTTTTTTTTTTTTTTTAAAGAGTAGATTTAGAATAGTGAATGCTAAGGTTAGAGGGTCAAATAAATATATGATAAATAATAATAATAATAATAAACAATGTAAACATAGTTAGGCTATTTAATTTCCCCTCGCTCCACAACAAATCCTTTAAATGTAACAGTATTTAGAAAATACAATGAAAATATATAAATTCACGAGCCAAAACGAATGATAATTTCAGGCTAGAACGAAACTCAAACTAAAGTTGGGTCTCTCATTCAACACAAAATCAAATTTTTCTGTAAATATTGTTTCCGTACTTCACTCGCTTCCAATATCCACATAAAAGAAAATGTTTTACATCAGGGAAGTAAGGTGATAACGCTTAATGGTACAGATTTTACTACATAAACACTGAGCAGTGTGTGTTTGTGTTTAAAGTTACTGTTTTTTATTATGATAATGAACAGACAAAGGTGATAAAAATAAATAGATATATATTCAATATATATATATATATATTTTTTTTTTTTCGTTGTTGTTGTTATGGCCTATATCCGTATTATTAAATGTTTTTTGTTGTTACTTTTTTGTCAGTTGTACTATTTTGAGAGTAATTATTAATAGGCTAATAATAGGCCTATAATTAAATTTTTACGTAGCCTAATAATTAATTTATTCTTGAAATTAAATGTAAGGCTTTAGAATTAATATGGACATTTTAACGACGTCTGCCAATGGCGTCTTTTTGATGTGTTTTCAACGAGTTATTGCTGGGTGAGAGTGATTCGCGAAATGGAGTCCCGATCTGAATCAAATGTTTTGCAAACTCACTCCACATTCCTGATCCCAAATAATTCGCGAAAGGCGCTTCGGAGTCCCGATCTGAATCAAATCTTTTGCAAACTCACTCAGAAGTCCTGATCTCAAATGATTTGCGAAACGTGCTTCAGAGTCCCGATCTAGTTTTTTTTTTTTTTTAAAGAGTAGATTTAGAATAGTGAATGCTAAGGTTAGAGGGTCAAATTAATATATGATAAATAATAATAATAAACAATGTAAACCTAGGCTATTTAAGTTCCCCTCGTTCCACAACAAATCCTTTAAATTTAACAGTATTTAAAAAATATAATTAAAAGATATAAATTCACAAGCCAAAACGAATGATCATTTTAGGCTAGAACGAAACTCAAACTAAAGTTGGGTCTCTCATTCGACACAAAATCTAAATTTTCTGTAAATATTATTTACGTACTTCACTCGCTTCCAATATCCACATAAAAGAAAATGTTTTACATCAGGGCAGTAAGGTGATAACGCTTAACGGTACAGATTTTACTACATAAACACTGAGCAGTGTGTGTTTGTGTTTAAAGTTACTGTTTTTTATTATGATAATGAACAGACAAAGGTGATAAAAATAAATAGATATATATTAAATATATATTGTGACGAGTCAGCTGCCTCCTCCCTGATTGTCACCGGCACCCCGTCCTAAATCGCCGCCCTTCACCAGGCTCCCGACTGGAGTGGGTGTGTGAGAGGAGGGGCGCTGGACGAGTCAGGGCTGGCGGCGTGTGATGGGGCACACCTGAAGGGAAAGGAGCCTCATCACCGCCGCTGTTTAAAAGCCCAACGCGCCTCTCCTCGGGAGACCGGTCTCTTCCCTGTGCATGCACACTGGTGTCCTCGTGGGTCCAGGAAGGGTGCGTTGAGGGACTTCCGCGCCACAAGAGACGTGAGCTGCCGGACCCGCGATCCGGAAGAGAACCGCACCCGTTTACACGGCCGACGGGCCAGGATGCCGGGCCGTCCATCCCCTGCCAGCGCCGCGGCCAACGAGAGTGATGCGGCCGCTAGAGGAAGCCGCCGCCCCTCGCGCCCCGGACCGAAGAGGGGAGCGCGTGCGGACACCGGACTCCGCCCCTTACCTGGACCCTTCCTCGATGAACACTGCCCAACCCACACGAACCCTGCAGCACGACGAGGACAACAGATTCCCTGTTTATTTTGGACACCTTTCCCCTTTGGCCACACTGTAAAAAATAAGTGTAATTTTAACTGTAAAATTTTGTAAAAACGCTACGGAAAAAAACTGATAATAGGTTAACAGTAAGTTCCCGTACTATATACAGGGAAAAACTGTAAAAGATCTAACAAAGCATTTAATGTAAATTTACAGTAAAATTCTGTTAATTATACAGCTTTTAGAAGTAAAAAAAGAACAAATCAATGTATAATTTACAGTCTAAAACTGTAAACTGATATTCCCAGAATTCCCTGCGTGACACTCCACGTTTGAAAGTATTTTGTTTAAATAATCATGTTTTTAAGTAGTTCTTGTTATCAGTTATGTACATTTGAGCTTTATGTTACATCTTCTGTTGCTTAATGAAAGTTTTTTGCATTATTTAAGTATCACGTGTGTTACCATGATGGTGTTTTGTGTTTCCATAAATGTGCACCTTCTATATGTTAATATATACTTCTGCTTGTGGTGAAGCTACTTGTGATGAGCTTTGATACTTCATGTGGCTTTCTCTTATACAGTGCCATCTTTATTATTATGGTGGTTGTCAGTATTTTCAAGGTACAAAACAGATTTAATTTTGTGTGTTGCTGAATTTACTGGTTTATATTCACATTTTCTTGTTTGTAAATTACAGCTTTATATTGTAAAATTAACAGTTTTTGACGTAAATGTGTTTACAGTTTTCTGTATTTTTACAAAATTATTCTGGCAACCACAGCTGCAAAAATGTTTTTGTAAAAACAACAAGAAATTTTTTACAGTGCACTTTTATCCCTTGTTTTATTTGATTTGTGTTAATAAAAGCCTCTCCGAGGCCTGACGCCACGCCCACTGCGTCTGTCTTGTGCTCCTCCCATGACTATATATATATTTCTTTTCTTTCTTTTTTTTTTCGTTGTTGTTTTTTCAACGAGTTATTGCTGGGTGGGAGTGATTCGCGAAACGTGCTTCGGAGTCCCGATCTGAATCAAATCTTTTGCAAACTCACTCCGAAGTGATCTCAAATGATTCGCGAAATGCGCTTCGGAGTGCCGATCTATCAAATGTTTTGCAAACTCACTCCGACGTCTTGATCTCAAATAATTCGCAAAACGCGATTCGGAGTCCCGATCTGAATCAAATATTTTGCAAACTCACTGAGAAGTCCTGATGTCAAATGATTTGCGAAACGCGCTTAGGAGTCCCGATCTAGTTTTTTTTTTTTTTTTTAATAAAGTAGATTTAGAATAGTGAATGCTAAGGTTAGAGGGTCAAATAAATATATGATAAATAATAATAAGAAAACAATGTAAACATAGGCTATTTAAGTTCCCCTTGCTCCACAACAAATCCTTTACATTTAACAGTATTTAGAAAATATAATTAAAAGATATAAATTCACAAGCCAAAACGAATGATAATTTTAGGCTAGAACGAAACTGAAACTAAAGTTGTGTCTATCATTCAACACAAAATCAAATTTTTCTGTAAATATTATTTACGTACTTCACTCGCTTCCAATTTCCACATAAAATAAAATGTTTTACATCAGGGCAGTAAGGTGATAACGCTTAACGGTACAGATATTACTACATAAACACTGAGCAGGGTGTGTTTGTGTTTAAAGTTACTGTTTTTTATTATGATAATGAACAGACAAAGGTGATAAAAATGAATAGATATATATTAAATAGATTTTTTTTCTTTGTTGTTGTTATGGCCTATATCTGATGTATTATTAAATGTGTTTTGTTGTTACTTTTTTGTCAGTTGTCCTATTTTGAGAGTAATTATTAATAGGCTAATAATAGGCCTTTAATTAAATTTTTACGTAGCCTAATAAATAATTTATTCTTGAAATTAAATGTAAGGCTTTAGAATTAAGATTGACATTTTAACTACGTCTGCCAATGACATCTTTTTGATGTCTTTTCAACGAGTTATTGCTGGGTGGGAGTGATTCACGAAACGTGCTTCGGAGTCCCGGTCTGAATCAAATGTTTTGCAAACTCACTCCAAATTCCTGATCCCAAATAATTCGCGAAAGGCGCTTCGGAGTCCTGATCTGAATCAAATTTTTTGCAAACTCACTCAGAAGTGATCTCAAATGATTCGCGAAATGCGCTTCGGAGTCCCGATCTATCAAATGTTTTGCAAACTCACTCCGAAGTCCTGATCTCAAATAATTCCCGAAACGCGATTCGAAATCCCGATCTGAATCAAATATTTTGCAAACTCACTCAGAAGTCCTGATCTCAAATGATTTGCGAAACGCACTTCGGAGTCCCGATCTAGTTTTTTTTTTTTTTTTAAAGAGTAGATTTAGAATAGTGAATGCTAAGGTTAGAGGGTCAAATAAATATATGATAAATAATAATAATAATAATAAACAATGTAAACATAGTTAGGCTATTTAATTTCCCCTCGCTCCACAACAAATCCTTTAAATGTAACAGTATTTAGAAAATACAATGAAAATATATAAATTCACGAGCCAAAACGAATGATAATTTCAGGCTAGAACGAAACTCAAACTAAAGTTGGGTCTCTCATTCAACACAAAATCAAATTTTTCTGTAAATATTGTTTCCGTACTTCACTCGCTTCCAATATCCACATAAAAGAAAATGTTTTACATCAGGGAAGTAAGGTGATAACGCTTAATGGTACAGATTTTACTTCATAAACACTGAGCAGTGTTTGCTTGTGTTTAAAGTTACTGTTTTTTATTATGATAATGAACAGACAAAGGTGATAAAAATAAATAGATATATATTCAATATATATATATATATATATTTTTTTTTTTTCGTTGTTGTTGTTATGGCCTATATCCGTATTATTAAATGTTTTTTGTTGTTACTTTTTTGTCAGTTGTACTATGTTGAGAGTAATTATTAATAGGCTAATAATAGGCCTATAATTAAATTTTTACGTAGCCTAATAATTAATTTATTCTTGAAATTAAATGTAAGGCTTTAGAATTAAGATGGACATTTTAACGACGTCTGCCAATGGCGTCTTTTTGATGTGTTTTCAACGAGTTATTGCTGGGTGAGAGTGATTCGCAAAACGGAGTCCCGATCTGAATCAAATGTTTTGCTAACTCACTCCAAATTCCTGATCCCAAATAATTCGCGAAAGGCGCTTCGGAGTCCCGATCTGAATAAAATATTTTGCAAACTCACTCCGAAGTCCTGATCTCAAATGATTTGCGAAAGGCGCTTTGGAGTCCCAATCTAGTTTTTTTTTTTTTTTTTTTTTTTTTTTTAAAGAGTAGATTTAGAATAGTGAATGCTAAGGTTAGAAGGTCTAAATATATATAAATAAATATATGATAAATAATAATAATAAACAATGTAAACATAGTTAGGCTATTTAAGTTCCCCTTGCTCCACAACAAATCCTTTAAATTTAACAGTATTTAGAAAATATAATTAAAAGATATAAATTCACAAGCCAAAATGAATGATCATTTTAGGCTAGAACGAAACTGAAACTAAAGTTGGGTCTCTCATTCGACACCAAATAAAATTTTTCTGTAAATATTATTTACGTACTTCACTCGCTTCCAATATCCACATAAAAGAAAATGTTTTACATCAGGGCAGTAAGGTGATAACGCTTAACGGTACAGATTTTACTACATAAACTGAGCAGTGTGTGTTTGTGTTATGGCCTATATCTCACGTATTATTAAATGTGTTTTGTTTTTACTTTTTTGTCAGTTGTCCTATTTTGAGAGTAATTATTAATAGGCTAATAATAGGCCTTTTTACGTAGCCTAATAATTAATTTATTCTTGAAATTAAATGTAAGGCTTTAGAATTAAGATGGACATTTTAACGACGTCTGCCAATGACATCTTTTTGATGTCTTTTCAACGAGTTATTGCTGGGTGGGAGTGATTCGCGAAACGTGCTTCGGAGTCCCGATCTGAATCAAATGTTTTGCAAACTCACTCCAAATTCCTGATCCCAAATAATTCGCCAAAGGCGCTTGGGAGTCCCGATCTGAATCAAATCTTTTGCAAACTCACTCCGAAGTGATCTCAAATGATTCACGAAATGCGCTTAGGAGTCCCGGTCTATCAAATGTTTTGCAAACTCACTCCAAAGTCCTGATCTCAAATAATTCGCAAAACGCGATTCGGAGTCCCGATCTGAATCAAATATTTTGCAAACTCACTCAGAAGTCCTGATCTCAAATGATTTGCGAAACGCGCTTCGGAGTCCCGATCTAGTTTTTTTTTTTTTTTTTTTTTTTAAAGAGTAGATTTAGAATAGTGAATGCTAAAGTTAGAGGGTCAAATAAATATAGGATAAATAATAATAATAATAAACAATGTAAACATAGTTAGGCTATTTAAGTTCCCCTTGCTCCACAACAAATCCTTTACATTTAACAGTATTTAAAAAATATAATTAAAAGATATAAATTCACAAGCCAAAACGAATGATCATTTTAGTCTAGAACGAAACTCAAACTAAAGTTGGGTCTCTCATTCGACACAAAATCAAAATTTTCTGTAAATATTATTTACGTACTTCACTCGCTTCCAATATCCACATAAAATAAAATGTTTTACATCAGGGCATTAAGGTGATAACGCTTAACGGTACAGATTATACTACATAAACACTGAGCAGTGTGTGTTTGTGTTTAAAGTTACTGTTTTTTATTATGATAATGAACAGACAAAGGTGATAAAAATAAATAGATATATATTAAATATATATATATATATATATATATATATATATATATATATATATATATATATATATATGTATGTATATTTATTTTCTTTCCTTTTTTTTCCGTTGTTGTTGTTTTTTCAAGGAGTTATTGCTGGGTGGGAGTGATTCGCGAAACGTGCTTCGGAGTCCCGATCTGAATCAAATCTTTTGCAAACTCACTCCGAAGTGATCTCAAATGATTCGCGAAATGCGCTTCGGAGTCCCGATCTATCAAATGTTTTGCAAACTCACTCTGACGTCTTGATCTCAAATAATTCGCAAAACGCGATTCGGAGTCCCGATCTGAATCAAATATTTTGCAAACTCACTGAGAAGTCCTGATCTCAAATGATTTGCGAAATGCGCTTCGGAGTCCCCATCTAGTTTTTCTTTTTTTTTTTTAATAAAGTAGATTTAGAATAGTGAATGCTAAGGTTAGAGGGTCAAATACATATATGATAAATAATAATAATAAAACACAATGTAAACATAGTTAGGCTATTTAAGTTCCCCTTGCTCCACAACAAATCCTTTAAATTTAACAGTATTTAAAAAATATAATTAAAAGATATAAATTCACAAGCCAAAACGAATGATCATTTTAGGCTAGAACGAAACTCAAACTAAAGTTGGGTCTCTCATTCGACACAAAATCAAAAATTTCTGTAAATATTATTTACGTACTTCACTCGCTTCCAATATCCACATAAAAGAAAATGTTTTACATCAGGGCAGTAAGGTGATAACGCTTAACGGTACAAATTTTACTACATAAACACTGAGCAGTGTGTGTTTGTGTTTAAAGTTACTGTTTTTTATTATGATAATGAACAGACAAAGGTGATAAAAATAAATAGATATATATTAAATATATATATATATATATATATATATATATATATATATATATATATATATATATATATATATATATATTTCTTTTCTTTTCTTTTTTTTCGTTGTTGTTGTTTTTTCAACGAGTTATTGCTGGGTGGGAGTGATTCGCGAAACGTGCTTCGGAGTCCTGATCTGAATCAAATCTTTTGCAAACTCACTCCGAAGTGATCTCAAATGATTCGCGAAATGCGCTTCGGAGTCCCGATCTATCAAATGTTTTGCAAACTCACTCCGAAGTCCTGATCTCAAATAATTCCCGAAACGCGATTCGGAGTCCCGATCTGAATCAAATATTTTGCAAACTCACTCAGAAGTCCTGATCTCAAATGATTTGCGAAAGGCGCTTCGGAGTCCCGATCTAGTTTTTTTTTTTTTTTTTTAAAGAGTAGATTTAGAATAGTGAATGCTAAGGTTAGAGGGTCAAATAAATATATGATAAATAATAATAATAATAATAAACAATGTAAACATAGTTAGGCTATTTAATTTCCCCTCGCTCCACAACAAATCCTTTAAATGTAACAATATTTAGAAAATACAATGAAAAGATATAAATTCACGAGCCAAAACGAATGATAATTTCAGGCTAGAACGAAACTCAAACTAAAGTTGGGTCTCTCATTCAACACAAAATCAAATTTTTCTGTAAATATTGTTTCCGTACTTCATGATTTGCGAAACGAGCTTCGGAGTCCCGATCTAGTTTTTTTTTTTTTTTTTTATAAAGTAGATTTAGAATAGTGAATGCTAAGGTTAGAGGGTCAAATACATATATGATAAATAATAATAATAAAACACAATGTAAACATAGTTAGGCTATTTAAGTTCCCCTCGCTCCACAACAAATCCTTTAAATGTAACAGTATTTAGAAAATATAATTAAAAGATATAAATTCACAAGCCAAAACGAATGATAATTTTAGGCTAGAACGAAACTCAAACAAAAGTTGGGTCTCTCATTCGACACAAAATCAATTTTTCTGTAAATATTGTTTCCGTACTTCACTCGCTTCCAATATCCACATAAAAGAAAATGTTTTACATCAGGGCAGTAAGGTGATAACGCTTAACGGTACAGATTTTACTACATAAAAACTGAGCAGTGTGTGTTTGTGTTTAAAGTTACTGTTTTTTATTATGATAATGAACAGACAAAGGTGATAAAAATAAATAGATATATATATTAAATATATATATATATATATATATATATATATATATATTTTTTTTTTTTTTCGTTGTTGTTGTTTTTTCAACGAGTTATTGCTGGGTGGGAGTGATTCGCGAAATGTGCTTCGGAGTCCCGGTCTGAATCAAATGTTTTGCAAACTCACTCCAAATTCCTGATCCCAAATAATTCGCGAAAGGCGCTTAGAAATCCCGATCTGAATCAAATCTTTTGCAAACACACTCCAAAGTGATCTCAAATGATTCGCGAAATGTGCTTCGGAGTCCCGATCTATCAAATGTTTTGCAAACTCACTCCGAAGTCCTGATCTCAAATAATTCGCGAAACGCCATTCGGAGTCCCGATCTGAATCAAATATTTTGCTAACTCACTCCGAAGTCCTGATCTCAAATGATTTGCGAAAGGCGCTTCGGAGTCCCGATCTAGTTTTTTTTTTTTTTTTTAATAGTAGATTTAGAATAGTGAGTGCTAAAGTTAGAGGGTCAAATAAATATATGATAAATAATAATAATAATGTTCCACAACAAATCCTTTACATTTAACAGTATTTAGAAAATATAATTAAATGATATAAATTCACAAGCCAAAACGAATGATAATTTTAGGCTAGAACGAAACTGAAACTAAAGTTGTGTCTCTCATTCGACACAAAATCAAAAATTTCTGTAAATATTATTTACGTACTTCACTCGCTTCCAATTTCCACATAAAATAAAATGTTTTACATCAGGGCAGTAAGGTGATAACGCTTAACGGTACAGATATTACTACATAAACACTGAGCAGTGTGTGTTTGTGTTTAAAGTTACTGTTTTTTATTATGATAATGAACAGACAAAGGTGATAAAAATGAATAGATATATATTAAATAGATTTTTTTTTCTTTGTTGTTGTTATGGCCTATATCTGATGTATTATTAAATGTGTTTTGTTGTTACTTTTTTGTCAGTTGTCCTATTTTGAGAGTAATTATTAATAGGCTAATAATAGGCCTTTAATTAAATTTTTACGTAGCCTAATAATTAATTTATTCTTGAAATTAATGTAAGGCTTTAGAATTAAGATTGACATTTTAACTACGTCTGCCAATGACATCTTTTTGATGTCTTTTCAGCGAGTTATTGCTGGCTGGGAGTGATTCGCGAAACGTGCTTCGGAGTCCCGGTCTGAATCAAATGTTTTGCAAACTCACTCCAAATTCCTGATCCCAAATAATTCGCGAAAGGCGCTTCGGAGTCCTGATCTGAATCAAATCTTTTGCAAACTCACTCCGAAGTGATCTCAAATGATTCGCGAAATGCGCTTCGGAGTACCGATCTATCAAATGTTTTGCAAACTCACTCCGAAGTCCTGATCTCAAATAATTCCCGAAACGCGATTCGGAGTCCCGATCTGAATCAAATATTTTGCAAACTCACTCAGAATTCCTGATCTCAAATGATTTGCAAAACGCGCTTCGGAGTCCCGATCTAGTTTTTTTTTTTTTTTAAAGAGTAGATTTAGAATAGTGAATGCTAAGGTTAGAGGGTCAAATAAATATATGATGAATAATAATAATGATAATAAACAATGTAAACATAGTTAGGCTATTTAATTTCCCCTCGCTCCACAACAAATCCTTTAAATGTAACAGTATTTAGAAAATCCAATGAAAAGATATAAATTCACGAGCCAAAACGAATGATAATTTCAGGCTAGAACGAAACTCAAACTAAAGTTGGGTCCCTCATTCAACACAAAATTAAATTTTTCTGTAAATATTGTTTCCGTACTTCACTCGCTTCCAATATCCACATAAAAGAAAATGTTTTACATCAGGGAAGTAAGGTGATAATGCTTAATGGTACAGATTTTACTACATAAACACTGAGCAGTGTGTGTTTGTGTTTAAAGTTACTGTTTTTTATTATGATAATGAGCAGACAAAGGTGATAAAAATAAATAGATATATATTCAATATATATATATATATATATATATATATATATATATATATATATTTTTTTTTTTTTTTTTTTTTTTTTTTTTTTTTTTTCGTTGTTGTTGTTATGGCCTATATCCGTATTATTAAATGTTTTTGTTGTTACTTTTTTGTCAGTTGTACTATTTTAAGAGTAATTATTAATAGGCTAATAATAGGCCTATAATTAAATTTTTACGTAGCCTAATAATTAATTTATTCTTGAAATTAAATGTAAGGCTTTAGAATTAAGATGGACATTTTAACGACGTCTGCCAATGGCGTCTTTTTGATGTGTTTTCAACGAGTTATTGCTGGGTGAGAGTGATTCGCAAAATGGAGTCCCGATCTGAATCAAATGTTTTGCAAACTCACTCCACATTCCTGATCCCAAATAATTCGCGAAAGGCGCTTCGGAGTCCCGATCTGAATCAAATCTTTTGCAAACTCACTCAGAAGTCCTGATCTCAAATGATTTGCGAAACGTGCTTCAGAGTCCCGATCTAGTTTTTTTTTTTTTTTTTTTTTTTTTTTAAGAGTAGATTTAGAATAGTGAATGCTAAGGTTAGAGGGTCAAATTAATATATGATAAATAATAATAATAAACAATGTAAACATAGGCTATTTAAGTTCCCCTAGTTCCACAACAAATCCTTTAAATTTAACAGTATTTAAAAAATATAATTAAAAGATATAAATTCACAAGCCAAAACGAATGATCATTTTAGGCTAGAACGAAACTCAAACTAAAGTTGGGTCTCTCATTCGACACAAAATCAAAATTTTCTGTAAATATTATTTACGTACTTCACTCGCTTCCAATATCCACATAAAAGAAAATGTTTTACATCAGGGCAGTAAGGTGATAACGCTTAACGGTACAGATTTTACTACATAAACACTGAGCAGTGTGTGTTTGTGTTTAAAGTTACTGTTTGTTATTATGATAATGAACAGACAAAGGTGATAAAAATAAATAGATATATATTAAATATATATATATATATATATATATATATATATATATATATATATATATATATTTCTTTTCTTTCTTTTTTTTTTCGTTGTTGTTGTTTTTTCAACGAGTTATTGCTGGGTGGGAGTGATTCGCGAAACGTGCTTCGGAGTCCCGATCTGAATCAAATGTTTTGCAAACTCACTCCAAATTCCTGATCCCAAATAATTCGCGAAAGGCGCTTAGAAATCCCGATCTGAATCAAATCTTTTGCAAACACACTCCAAAGTGATCTCAAATGATTCGCGAAATGCGCTTCGGAGTCCCGATCTATCAAATGTTTTGCAAACTCACTCCGAAGTCCTGATTTTAAATAATTCGCAAAACGCCATTCGGAGTCCCGATCTGAATCAAATATTTTGCTAACTCACTCCGAAGTCCTGATCTCAAATGATTTGCGAAAGGCGCTTAGGAGTCCCGATCTAGTTTTTTTTTTTTTTTTTAAATAGTAGATTTAGAATAGTGAGTGCTAAAGTTAGAGGGTCAAATAAATATATGATAAATAATAATAATAATGTTCCACAACAAATCCTTTAAATTTAACAGTATTTAGAAAATATAATTAAAAGATATAAATTCACAAGCCAAAACTAATGATCATTTTAGGCTAGAACGAAACTGAAACTAAAGTTGGGTCTCTTTTTTTTTTTCGTTGTTGTTGTTGTTTTTTCAACGAGTTATCTTTTGCAAACTCACTCCGAAGTGATCTCAAATGATTCGCGAAATGTGCTTCGGAGTCCCGATCTATCAAATGTTTTGCAAACTCACTCCGACGTCTTGATCTCAAATAATTCGCAAAACGCGATTTGGAGTCCCGATCTGAATCAAATATTTTGCAAACTCACTGAGAAGTCCTGATCTCAAATGATTTGCGAAACGCGCTTCGGAGTCCCGATCTAGTTTTTTTTTTTTTTTTTTAATAAAGTAGATTTAGAATAGTGAATGCTAAGGTTAGAGGGTCAAATAAATATATGATAAATAATAATAAGAAAACAATGTAAACATAGTTAGGCTATTTAAGTTCCCCTTGCTCCACAACAAATCCTTTACATTTAACAGTATTTAGAAAATATAATTAAAAGATATAAATTCACAAGCCAAAACAAATGATAATTTTAGGCTAGAACGAAACTGAAACTAAAGTTGTGTCTCTCATTCGACACAAAATCAAATTTTTCTGTAAATATTATTTACGTACTTCACTCGCTTCCAATTTCCACATAAAATAAAATGTTTTACATCAGGGCAGTAACGTGATAACGCTTAACGGTACAGATTTTACTACATAAATACTGTGCAGTGTGTGTTGTGTTTAAAGTTACTGTTTTTTATTATGATAATGAACAGACAAAGGTGATAAAAATGAATAGATATATATTAAATAGATTTTTTTTTTCTTTGTTGTTGTTATGGCCTATATCTGACTTATTATTAAATGTGTTTTGCTGTTACTTTTTTGTCAGTTGTCCTATTTTGAGAGTAATTATTAATAGGCTAATAATAGGCCTATAATAAATTTTTTTACATAGCCTAATAATTAATTTGTTCTTGAAATTAAATGTAAGGCTTTAGAATTAAGATGGACATTTTAAGGATGTCTGCCAATGGCGTCTTTTTGATGTCTTTTCAACGAGTTATTGCTGGGTGGGAGTAATTCGCGAAATGGAGTCCCGATCTGAATCAAATGTTTTGCAAACTCACTCCAAATTCCTGATCCCAAATAATTCGCGAAAGGCGCTTCGGAGTCCCGATCTGATTCAAATCTTTCGCAAACTCACTCAGAAGTCCTGATCTCAAATGATTTGCGAAAGGCGCTTCGGAGTCCCAATCTAGTTTTTTTTTTTTTTTTTTTAAAGAGTAGATGTAGAATAGTGAATGCTAAGGTTAGAGGGTCAAATAAATATATGATAAATAATAATAAGAAAACAATGTAAACATAGTTAGGGTATTTAAGTTCCCCTTGCTCCACAACAAATCCTTTACATTTAACAGTATTTAGAAAATATAATTAAAAGATATAAATTCACAAGCCAAAACGAATGATAATTTTAGGCTAGAACGAAACTGAAACTAAAGTTGTGTCTCTCATTCAACACAAAATCAAATTTTTCTGTAAATATTATTTACGTACTTCACTCGCTTCCAATTTCCACATAAAATAAAATGTTTTACATCAGGGCAGTAAGGTGATAACGCTTAATGGTACAGATTTTACTACATAAAAACTGAGCAGTGTGTGTTTGTGTTTAAAGTTACTGTTTTTTATTATGATAATGAACAGACAAAGGTGATAAAAATAAATATATATATATATTAAATATATATATATATATATATATATATATATATATATATTCGTTGTTGTTGTTATGGCCTATATCTGACGTATTATTAAATGTGTTTTGCTGTTACTTTTTTGTCAGTTGTCCTATTTTGAGAGTAATTATTAATAGGCTAATAATAGGCATATAATAAAAAATTTTACGTAGCCTAATAATTAATTTGTTCTTGAAATTAAATGTAAGGCTTTAGAATTAAGATGGACATTTTAATGACGTCTGCCAATGGCGTCTTTTTGATGTCTTTTCAACGAGTTATTGCTGGGTGGGAGTTATTCGCGAAACGGAGTCCCGATCTGAATCAAATGTTTTGCAAACTCACTCCAAATTCCTGATCCCAAATAATTCGCGAAAGGCTCTTCGGAGTCCCGATCTGAATCAAATCTTTCGCAAACTCACTCAGAAGTCCTGATCTCAAATGATTTGCGAAACGCCCTTCGGAGTCCCGATCTAGGTTTTTTTTTGTTTGTTTTTTTAAAGAGTAGATTTAGAATAGTGAATGCTAAGGTTAGAGGGTCAAATAAATATATGATAAATAATAATAAGAAAACAATGTAAACATAGTTAGGCTATTTAAGTTCCCCTTGCTCCACAACAAATCCTTTACATTTAACAGTATTTAGAAAATATAATTAAAAGATATAAATTCACAAGCCAAAACGAATGATAATTTTAGGCTAGAACGAAACTGAAACTAAAGTTGTGTCTCTCATTCGACACAAAATCAAATTTTTCTGTAAATATTATTTACGTACTTCACTCGCTTCCAATTTACACATAAAATAAAATGTTTTACATCAGGGCAGTAAGGTGATAACGCTTAACGGTACAGATATTACTACATAAACACTGAGCAGGGTGTGTTTGTGTTTAAAGTTACTGTTTTTTATTATGATAATGAACAGACAAAGGTGATAAAAATGAATAGATATATATTAAATAGATTTTTTTTTCTTTGTCGTTGTTATGGCCTATATCTGATGTATTATTAAATGTGTTTTGTTGTTACTTTTTTGTCAGTTGTCCTATTTTGAGAGTAATTATTAATAGGCTAATAATAGGCTTTTAATTAAATTTTTACGTAGCCTAATAATTAATTTATTCTTGAAATTAAATGTAAGGCTTTAGAATTAAGATTGACATTTTAACTACGTCTGCCAATGACATCTTTTTGATGTCTTTTCAACGAGTTATTGCTGGGTGGGAGTGATTCGCGAAACGTGCTTCGGAGTCCCGGTCTGAATCAAATGTTTTGCAAACTCACTCCAAATTCCTGATCCCAAATAATTCGCGAAAGGCGCTTCGGAGTCCTGATCTGAATCAAATTTTTTGCAAACTCACTCAGAAGTGATCTCAAATGATTCGCGAAATGCGCTTCGGAGTCCAGATCTATCAAATGTTTTGCAAACTCACTCCGAAGTCCTGATCTCAAATAATTCCCGAAACGCGATTCGAAATCCCGATCTGAATCAAATATTTTGCAAACTCACTCAGAAGTCCTGATCTCAAATGATTTGCGAAACGCGCTTCGGAGTCCCGATCTAGTTTTTTTTTTTTTTTAAGAGTAGATTTAGAATAGTGAATGCTAAAGTTAGAGGGTCAAATAAATATATGATAAATAATAATAATAATGTTCCACAACAAATCCTTTAAATTTAACAGTATTTAGAAAATATAATTAAAAGATATAAATTCACAAGCCAAAACTAATGATCATTTTAGGCTAGAACGAAACTGAAACTAAAGTTGGGTCTCTTTTTTTTTTTCGTTGTTGTTGTTGTTTTTTCAACGAGTTATCTTTTGCA
The DNA here is from genome assembly GCF_003368295.1 of Carassius auratus. Lineage (NCBI taxonomy): Eukaryota > Metazoa > Chordata > Actinopteri > Cypriniformes > Cyprinidae > Carassius > Carassius auratus. The sequence continues at coordinate 33,890 of NW_020529261.1, forward strand.
AACTCACTCCGAAGTGATCTCAAATGATTCGCGAAATGCGCTTCGGAGTCCCGATCTATCAAATGTTTTGCAAACTCACTCCGACGTCTTGATCTCAAATAATTCGCAAAACGCGATTCGGAGTCCCGATCTGAATCAAATATTTTGCAAACTCACTGAGAAGTCCTGATCTCAAATGATTTGCGAAACGCGCTTCGGAGTCCCGATCTAGTTTTTTTTTTTTTTTTTTAATAAAGTAGATTTAGAATAGTGAATGCTAAGGTTAGAGGGTCAAATAAATATATGATAAATAATAATAAGAAAACAATGTAAACATAGTTAGGCTATTTAAGTTCCCCTTGCTCCACAACAAATCCTTTACATTTAACAGTATTTAGAAAATATAATTAAAAGATATAAATTCACAAGCCAAAACAAATGATAATTTTAGGCTAGAACGAAACTGAAACTAAAGTTGTGTCTCTCATTCGACACAAAATCAAATTTTTCTGTAAATATTATTTACGTACTTCACTCGCTTCCAATTTCCACATAAAATAAAATGTTTTACATCAGGGCAGTAACGTGATAACGCTTAACGGTACAGATTTTACTACATAAATACTGTGCAGTGTGTGTTGTGTTTAAAGTTACTGTTTTTTATTATGATAATGAACAGACAAAGGTGATAAAAATGAATAGATATATATTAAATAGATTTTTTTTTTCTTTGTTGTTGTTATGGCCTATATCTGACTTATTATTAAATGTGTTTTGCTGTTACTTTTTTGTCAGTTGTCCTATTTTGAGAGTAATTATTAATAGGCTAATAATAGGCCTATAATTAATTTTTTTACATAGCCTAATAATTAATTTGTTCTTGAAATTAAATGTAAGGCTTTAGAATTAAGATGGACATTTTAAGGATGTCTGCCAATGGCGTCTTTTTGATGTCTTTTCAACGAGTTATTGCTGGGTGGGAGTAATTCGCGAAATGGAGTCCCGATCTGAATCAAATGTTTTGCAAACTCACTCCAAATTCCTGATCCCAAATAATTCGCGAAAGGCGCTTCGGAGTCCCGATCTGATTCAAATCTTTCGCAAACTCACTCAGAAGTCCTGATCTCAAATGATTTGCGAAAGGCGCTTCGGAGTCCCAATCTAGTTTTTTTTTTTTTTTTTTTTAAAGAGTAGATGTAGAATAGTGAATGCTAAGGTTAGAGGGTCAAATAAATATATGATAAATAATAATAAGAAAACAATGTAAGCATAGTTAGGGTATTTAAGTTCCCCTTGCTCCACAACAAATCCTTTACATTTAACAGTATTTAGAAAATATAATTAAAAGATATAAATTCACAAGCCAAAACGAATGATAATTTTAGGCTAGAACGAAACTGAAACTAAAGTTGTGTCTCTCATTCAACACAAAATCAAATTTTTCTGTAAATATTATTTACGTACTTCACTCGCTTCCAATTTCCACATAAAATAAAATGTTTTACATCAGGGCAGTAAGGTGATAACGCTTAATGGTACAGATTTTACTACATAAAAACTGAGCAGTGTGTGTTTGTGTTTAAAGTTACTGTTTTTTATTATGATAATGAACAGACAAAGGTGATAAAAATAAATATATATATATTAAATATATATATATATATATATATATATATATATATATATATATATATATATATATATATATTCGTTGTTGTTGTTATGGCCTATATCTGACGTATTATTAAATGTGTTTTGCTGTTACTTTTTTGTCAGTTGTCCTATTTTGAGAGTAATTATTAATAGGCTAATAATAGGCATATAATAAAAAATTTTACGTAGCCTAATAATTAATTTGTTCTTGAAATTAAATGTAAGGCTTTAGAATTAAGATGGACATTTTAATGACGTCTGCCAATGGCGTCTTTTTGATGTCTTTTCAACGAGTTATTGCTGGGTGGGAGTTATTCGCGAAACGGAGTCCCGATCTGAATCAAATGTTTTGCAAACTCACTCCAAATTCCTGATCCCAAATAATTCGCGAAAGGCTCTTCGGAGTCCCGATCTGAATCAAATCTTTCGCAAACTCACTCAGAAGTCCTGATCTCAAATGATTTGCGAAACGCCCTTCGGAGTCCCGATCTAGGTTTTTTTTTGTTTGTTTTTTTTAAAGAGTAGATTTAGAATAGTGAATGCTAAGGTTAGAGGGTCAAATAAATATATGATAAATAATAATAAGAAAACAATGTAAACATAGTTAGGCTATTTAAGTTCCCCTTGCTCCACAACAAATCCTTTACATTTAACAGTATTTAGAAAATATAATTAAAAGATATAAATTCACAAGCCAAAACGAATGATAATTTTAGGCTAGAACGAAACTGAAACTAAAGTTGTGTCTCTCATTCGACACAAAATCAAATTTTTCTGTAAATATTATTTACGTACTTCACTCGCTTCCAATTTACACATAAAATAAAATGTTTTACATCAGGGCAGTAAGGTGATAACGCTTAACGGTACAGATATTACTACATAAACACTGAGCAGGGTGTGTTTGTGTTTAAAGTTACTGTTTTTTATTATGATAATGAACAGACAAAGGTGATAAAAATGAATAGATATATATTAAATAGATTTTTTTTTTCTTTGTCGTTGTTATGGCCTATATCTGATGTATTATTAAATGTGTTTTGTTGTTACTTTTTTGTCAGTTGTCCTATTTTGAGAGTAATTATTAATAGGCTAATAATAGGCTTTTAATTAAATTTTTACGTAGCCTAATAATTAATTTATTCTTGAAATTAAATGTAAGGCTTTAGAATTAAGATTGACATTTTAACTACGTCTGCCAATGACATCTTTTTGATGTCTTTTCAACGAGTTATTGCTGGGTGGGAGTGATTCGCGAAACGTGCTTCGGAGTCCCGGTCTGAATCAAATGTTTTGCAAACTCACTCCAAATTCCTGATCCCAAATAATTCGCGAAAGGCGCTTCGGAGTCCTGATCTGAATCAAATTTTTTGCAAACTCACTCAGAAGTGATCTCAAATGATTCGCGAAATGCGCTTCGGAGTCCAGATCTATCAAATGTTTTGCAAACTCACTCCGAAGTCCTGATCTCAAATAATTCCCGAAACGCGATTCGAAATCCCGATCTGAATCAAATATTTTGCAAACTCACTCAGAAGTCCTGATCTCAAATGATTTGCGAAACGCGCTTCGGAGTCCCGATCTAGTTTTTTTTTTTTTTTAAAGAGTAGATTTAGAATAGTGAATGCTAAGGTTAGAGGGTCAAATAAATATATGATAAATAATAATAATAATAATAAACAATGTAAACATAGTTAGGCTATTTAATTTCCCCTCGCTCCACAACAAATCCTTTAAATGTAACAGTATTTAGAAAATACAATGAAAAGATATAAATTCACGAGCCAAAACGAATGATAATTTCAGGCTAGAACGAAACTCAAACTAAAGTTGGGTCTCTCATTCAACACAAAATCAAATTTTTCTGTAAATATTGTTTCCGTACTTCACTCGCTTCCAATATCCACATAAAAGAAAATGTTTTACATCAGGGAAGTAAGGTGATAACGCTTAATGGTACAGATTTTACTACATAAACACTGAGCAGTGTGTGTTTGTGTTTAAAGTTACTGTTTTTTATTATGATAATGAACAGACAAAGGTGATAAAAATAAATAGATATATATTCAATATATATATATATATATATATATATATTTTTTTTTTTTTTTTTTTTTTTTCGTTGTTGTTGTTATGGCCTATATCCGTATTATTAAATGTTTTTTGTTGTTACTTTTTTGTCAGTTGTACTATTTTGAGAGTAATTATTAATAGGCAAATTATAGGCCTATAATTAAATTTTTACGTAGCCTAATAATTAATTTATTCTTGAAATTAAATGTAAGGCTTTAGAATTAAGATGGACATTTTAACGACGTCTGCCAATGGCGTCTTTTTGATGTGTTTTCAACGAGTTATTGCTGGGTGAGAGTGATTCGCAAAACGGAGTCCCGATCTGAATCAAATGTTTTGCAAACTCACTCCAAATTCCTGATCCCAAATAATTCGTGAAAGGCGCTTCGGAGTCCCGATCTGAATCAAATCTTTTGCAAACTCACTCAGAAGTCCTGATCTCAAATGATTTGCGAAACGCACTTCGGAGTCCCGATCTAGTTTTTTTTTTTTTTTTTTTTTTTTTTAAGAGTAGATTTAGAATAGTGAATGGGTTAGAGGGTCAAATAAATAATAAACAATGTAAACATAGGCTATTTAAGTTCCCCTCGTTCCACAACAAATCCTTTAAATTTAACAGTATTTAAAAAATATAATTAAAAGATATAAATTCACAAGCCAAAACGAATGATAATTTTAGGCTAGAACGAAACTGAAACTAAAGTTGTGTCTCTCATTCGACACAAAATCAAATTTTTCTGTAAATATTATTTACGTACTTCACTCGCTTCCAATTTCCACATAAAATAAAATGTTTTACATCAGGGCAGTAAGGTGATAACGCTTAACGGTACAGATATTACTACATAAACACTGAGCAGGGTGTGTTTGTGTTTAAAGTTACTGTTTTTTATTATGATAATGAACAGACATAGGTGATAAAATTGAATAGATATATATTAAATAGATTTTTTTTTCTTTGTTGTTGTTATGGCCTATATCTGATGTATTATTAAATGTGTTTTGTTGTTACTTTTTTGTCAGTTGTCCTATTTTGAGAGTAATTATTAATAGGCTAATAATAGGCCTTTAATTAAATTTTTACGTAGCCTAATAATTAATTTATTCTTGAAATTAAATGTAAGGCTTTAGAATTAAGATTGACATTTTAACTACGTCTGCCAATGACATCTTTTTGATGTCTTTTCAAAGAGTTATTGCTGGGTGGGAGTGTTTCGCGAAACGTGCTTCGGAGTCCCGGTCTGAATCAAATGTTTTGCAAACTCACTCCAAATTCCTGATCCCAAATAATTCGCGAAAGGCGCTTCGGAGTCCTGATCTGAATCAAATTTTTTGCAAACTCACTCAGAAGTGATCTCAAATGATTCGCGAAATGCGCTTCGGAGTCCCGATCTATCAAATGTTTTGCAAACTCACTCCGAAGTCCTGATCTCAAATAATTCCCGAAACGCGATTCGAAATCCCGATCTGAATCAAATATTTTGCAAACTCACTCAGAAGTCCTGATCTCAAATGATTTGCGAAACGCGCTTCGGAGTCCCGATCTAGTTTTTTTTTTTTTTTAAAGAGTAGATTTAGAATAGTGAATGCTAAGGTTAGAGGGTCAAATAAATATATGATAAATAATAATAATAATAATAAACAATGTAAACATAGTTAGGCTATTTAAATTCCCCTCGCTCCACAACAAATCCTTTAAATGTAACAGTATTTAGAAAATACAATGAAAATATATAAATTCACGAGCCAAAACGAATGATAATTTCAGGCTAGAACGAAACTCAAACTAAAGTTGGGTCTCTCATTCAACACAAAATCAAATTTTTCTGTAAATATTGTTTCCGTACTTCACTCGCTTCCAATATCCACATAAAAGAAAATGTTTTACATCAGGGAAGTAAGGTGATAACGCTTAATGGTACAGATTTTACTACATAAACACTGAGCAGTGTGTGTTTGTGTTTAAAGTTACTGTTTTTTATTATGATAATGAACAGACAAAGGTGATAAAAATAAATAGATATATATTCAATATATATATATATATTTTTTTTTTTTCGTTGTTGTTGTTATGGCCTATATCCGTATTATTAAATGTTTTTTGTTGTTACTTTTTTGTCAGTTGTACTATTTTGAGAGTAATTATTAATAGGCTAATAATAGGCCTATAATTAAATTTTTACGTAGCCTAATAATTAATTTATTCTTGAAATTAAATGTAAGGCTTTAGAATTAATATGGACATTTTAACGACGTCTGCCAATGGCGTCTTTTTGATGTGTTTTCAACGAGTTATTGCTGGGTGAGAGTGATTCGCGAAATGGAGTCCCGATCTGAATCAAATGTTTTGCAAACTCACTCCACATTCCTGATCCCAAATAATTCGCGAAAGGCGCTTCGGAGTCCCGATCTGAATCAAATCTTTTGCAAACTCACTCAGAAGTCCTGATCTCAAATGATTTGCGAAACGTGCTTCAGAGTCCCGATCTAGTTTTTTTTTTTTTTTTAAAGAGTAGATTTAGAATAGTGAATGCTAAGGTTAGAGGGTCAAATTAATATATGATAAATAATAATAATAAACAATGTAAACCTAGGCTATTTAAGTTCCCCTCGTTCCACAACAAATCCTTTAAATTTAACAGTATTTAAAAAATATAATTAAAAGATATAAATTCACAAGCCAAAACGAATGATCATTTTAGGCTAGAACGAAACTCAAACTAAAGTTGGGTCTCTCATTCGACACAAAATCTAAATTTTCTGTAAATATTATTTACGTACTTCACTCGCTTCCAATATCCACATAAAAGAAAATGTTTTACATCAGGGCAGTAAGGTGATAACGCTTAACGGTACAGATTTTACTACATAAACACTGAGCAGTGTGTGTTTGTGTTTAAAGTTACTGTTTTTTATTATGATAATGAACAGACAAAGGTGATAAAAATAAATAGATATATATTAAATATATATTGTGACGAGTCAGCTGCCTCCTCCCTGATTGTCACCGGCACCCCGTCCTAAATCGCCGCCCTTCACCAGGCTCCCGACTGGAGTGGGTGTGTGAGAGGAGGGGCGCTGGACGAGTCAGGGCTGGCGGCGTGTGATGGGGCACACCTGAAGGGAAAGGAGCCTCATCACCGCCGCTGTTTAAAAGCCCAACGCGCCTCTCCTCGGGAGACCGGTCTCTTCCCTGTGCATGCACACTGGTGTCCTCGTGGGTCCAGGAAGGGTGCGTTGAGGGACTTCCGCGCCACAAGAGACGTGAGCTGCCGGACCCGCGATCCGGAAGAGAACCGCACCCGTTTACACGGCCGACGGGCCAGGATGCCGGGCCGTCCATCCCCTGCCAGCGCCGCGGCCAACGAGAGTGATGCGGCCGCTAGAGGAAGCCGCCGCCCCTCGCGCCCCGGACCGAAGAGGGGAGCGCGTGCGGACACCGGACTCCGCCCCTTACCTGGACCCTTCCTCGATGAACACTGCCCAACCCACACGAACCCTGCAGCACGACGAGGACACCAGATTCCCTGTTTATTTTGGACACCTTTCCCCTTTGGCCACTTTTATCCCTTGTTTTATTCGACTTGTGTTAATAAAAGCCTCTCCGAGGCCTGACGCCACGCCCACTGCGTCTGTCTTGTGCTCCTCCCATGACTATATATATATTTCTTTTCTTTCTTTTTTTTTTTCGTTGTTGTTGTTTTTTCAACGAGTTATTGCTGGGTGGGAGTGATTCGCGAAACATGCTTCGGAGTCCCGATCTGAATCAAATCTTTTGCAAACTCACTCCGAAGTGATCTCAAATAATTCGCAAAACGCGATTCGGAGTCCCGATCTGAATCAAATATTTTGCAAACTCACTAAGAAGTCCTGATGTCAAATGATTTGCGAAACGCGCTTAGGAGTCCCGATCTAGTTTTTTTTTTTTTTTAATAAAGTAGATTTAGAATAGTGAATGCTAAGGTTAGAGGGTCAAACACATATATGATAAATAATAATAATAAAACACAATGTAAACATAGTTAGGCTATTTAAGTTCCCCTCGCTCCACAACAAATCCTTTAAATGTAACAGTATTTAGAAAATATAATTAAAAGATATAAATTCACAAGCCAAAACGAATGATCATTTTAGGCTAGAACGAAACTCAAACAAAAGTTGGGTCTCTCATTCGACACAAAATCAATTTTTTCTGTAAATATTGTTTCCGTACTTCACTCGCTTCCAATATCCACATAAAAGAAAATGTTTTACATCAGGGCAGTAGGGTGATAACGCTTAATGGTACAGATTTTACTACATAAAAACTGAGCAGTGTGTGTTTGTGTTTAAAGTTACTGTTTTTTATTATGATAATGAACAGACAAAGGTGATAAAATATATATATATATATATATATATATTTATTTATTTATTTATTTATTTTTTTTTTCGTTGTTGTTTTTTCAACGAGTTATTGCTGGGTGGGAGTGATTCGCGAAACGTGCTTCGGAGTCCCGATCTGAATCAAATGTTTTGCAAACTCACTCCAAATTCCTGATCCCAAATAATTCACGAAAGGCGCTTAGAAATCCCGATCTGAATCAAATCTTTTGCAAACACACTCCAAAGTGATCTCAAATGATTCGCGAAATGCGCTTCGGAGTCCCGATCTATCAAATGTTTTGCAAACTCACTCCGAAGTCCTGATCTCAAATAATTCGCGAAACGCCATTCGGAGTCCCGATCTGAATCAAATATTTTGCTAACTCACTCCGAAGTCCTGATCTCAAATGATGTGCGAAAGGCGCTTCGGAGTCCCGATCTAGTTTTTTTTTTTTTTTTAATAGTAGATTTAGAATAGTGAGTGCTAAAGTTAGAGGGTCAAATAAATATATGATAAATAATAATAATAATGTTCCACAACAAATCCTTTAAATTTAACAGTATTTAGAAAATATAATTAAAAGATATAAATTCACAAGCCAAAACTAATGATCATTTTAGGCTAGAACGAAACTTAAACTAAAGTTGGGTCTCTCATTCGACACAAAATCAAATTTTTCTGTAAATATTGTTTCCGTACTTCACTCGCTTCCAATATCCACATAAAAGAAAATGTTTTACATCAGGGCAGTAAGGTGATAACGCTTAACGGTACAGATTTTACTACATAAAAACTGAGCAGTGTGTGTTTGTGTTTAAAGTTACTGTTTTTTATTATGATAATGAACAGACAAAGGTGATAAAAATATATATATATATATATATATATATATATTTATTTTATTTTTTTTTAATTTTTTTTCGTTGTTGTTTTTTCAACGAGTTATTGCTGGGTGGGAGTGATTCGCGAAACGTGCTTCGGAGTCCCGATCTGAATCAAATGTTTTGCAAACTCACTCCAAATTCCTGATCCCAAATAATTCACGAAAGGCGCTTAGAAATCCCGATCTGAATCAAATCTTTTGCAAACACACTCCAAAGTGATCTCAAATGATTCGCGAAATGCGCTTCGGAGTCCCGATCTATCAAATGTTTTGCAAACTCACTCCAAAGTCCTGATCTCAAATAATTCGCGAAACGCCATTCGGAGTCCCGATCTGAATCAAATATTTTGCTAACTCACTCCGAAGTCCTGATCTCAAATGATGTGCGAAAGGCGCTTCGGAGTCCCGATCTAGTTTTTTTTTTTTTTTTTTAATAGTAGATTTAGAATAGTGAGTGCTAAAGTTAGAGGGTCAAATAAATATATGATAAATAATAATAATAATGTTCCACAACAAATCCTTTAAATTTAACAGTATTTAGAAAATATAATTAAAAGATATAAATTCACAAGCCAAAACTAATGATCATTTTAGGCTAGAACGAAACTTAAACTAAAGTTGGGTCTCTCATTCGACACAAAATCAAATTTTTCTGTAAATATTGTTTCCGTACTTCACTCGCTTCCAATATCCACATAAAAGAAAATGTTTTACATCAGGGCAGTAAGGTGATAACGCTTAACGGTACAGATTTTACTACATAAAAACTGAGCAGTGTGTGTTTGTGTTTAAAGTTACTGTTTTTTATTATGATAATGAACAGACAAAGGTGATAAAAATAAATATATATATATTAAATATATATATATATATATATATATATATATATATATATATATATTTATATATATATATATATATATATATATATATATTCGTTGTTGTTGTTATGGCCTATATTTGACGTATTATTAAATGTGTTTTGCTGTTACTTTTTTGTCAGTTGTCCTATTTTGAGAGTAATTATTAATAGGCTAATAATAGGCCTATAATAAAATTTTTTACGTAGCCTAATAATTAATTTGTTCTTGAAATTAAATGTAAGGCTTTAGAATTAAGATGGACATTTTAACGACGTCTGCCAATGGCGTTTTTTTGATGTCTTTTCAACGAGTTATTGCTGGGTGGGAGTGATTCGCGAAACGGAGTCCCGATCTGAATCAAATGTTTTGCAAACTCACTCCAAATTCCTGATCCCAAATAATTCGCGAAAGGCGCTTCGGAGTCCCGATCTGAATCAAATTTTTCGCAAACTCACTCAGAAGTCCTGATCTCAAATGATTTGCGAAACGCGCTTCGGAGTCCCGATCTAGTTTTTTTTTTTTTTTTTTTTTTTTTAAGAGTAGATTTAGAATAGTGAATGCTAAGGTTAGAGGGTCAAATACATATATGATAAATAATAATAAGAAAACAATGTAAACATAGTTAGGCTATTTAAGTTCCCCTTGCTCCACAACAAATCCTTTACATTTAACAGTATTTAGAAAATATAATTAAAAGATATAAATTCACAAGCCAAAACGAATGATAATTTTAGGCTAGAACGAAACTGAAACTAAAGTTGTGTCTCTCATTCGACACAAAATCAATTTTTTCTGTAAATATTATTTACGTACTTCACTCGCTTCCAATTTCCACATAAAATAAAATGTTTTACATCAGGGCAGTAACGTGATAATGCTTAACGGTACAGATTTTACTACATAAATACTGAGCAGTGTGTGTTTGTGTTTAAAGTTACTGTTTTTTATTATGATAATGAACAGACAAAGGTGATAAAAATGAATAGATATATATTAAATAGATTTTTTTTTTCTTTGTTGTTGTTATGGCCTATATCTGACGTATTATTAAATGTGTTTTGCTGTTACTTTTTTGTCAGTTGTCCTATTTTGAGAGTAATTATTAATAGGCTAATAATAGGCCTTTAATTAAATTTTTACGTAGCCTAATAATTAATTTATTCTTGAAATTAAATGTAAGGCTTTAGAATTAAGATGGACATTTTAACGACGTCTGCCAATGGCGTCTTTTTGATGTGTTTTCAACGAGTTATTGCTGGGTGAGAGTGATTCGCGAAATGGAGTCCCGATCTGAATCAAATGTTTTGCAAACTCACTCCACATTGCTGATCCCAAATAATTCGCGAAAGGCGCTTCGGAGTCCCGATCTGAATCAAATCTTTTGCAAACTCACTCAGAAGTCCTGATCTCAAATGATTTGCGAAACGTGCTTCAGAGTCCCGATCTAGTTTTTTTTTTTTTTTTAAAGAGTAGATTTAGAATAGTGAATGCTAAGGTTAGAGGGTCAAATTAATATATGATAAATAATAATAATAAACAATGTAAACATAGGCTATTTAAGTTCCCCTCGTTCCACAACAAATCCTTTAAATTTAACAGTATTTAAAAAATATAATTAAAAGATATAAATTCACAAGCCAAAACGAATGATCATTTTAGGCTAGAACGAAACTCAAACTAAAGTTGGGTCTCTCATTCGACACAAAATCTAAATTTTCTGTAAATATTATTTACGTACTTCACTCGCTTCCAATATCCACATAAAAGAAAATGTTTTACATCAGGGCAGTAAGGTGATAACGCTTAACGGTACAGATTTTACTACATAAACACTGAGCAGTGTGTGTTTGTGTTTAAAGTTACTGTTTTTTATTATGATAATGAACAGACAAAGGTGATAAAAATAAATAGATATATATTAAATATATATTGTGACGAGTCAGCTGCCTCCTCCCTGATTGTCACCGGCACCCCGTCCTAAATCGCCGCCCTTCACCAGGCTCCCGACTGGAGTGGGTGTGTGAGAGGAGGGGCGCTGGACGAGTCAGGGCTGGCTGCGTGTGATGGGGCACACCTGAAGGGAATGGAGCCTCATCACCGCCGCTGTTTAAAAGCCCAACGCGCCTCTCCTCGGGAGACCGGTCTCTTCCCTGTGCATGCACACTGGTGTCCTCGTGGGTCCAGGAAGGGTGCGTTGAGGGACTTCCGCGCCACAAGAGACGTGAGCTGCCGGACCCGCGATCCGGAAGAGAACCGCACCCGTTTACACGGCCGACGGGCCAGGATGCCGGGCCGTCCATCCCCTGCCAGCGCCGCGGCCAACGAGAGTGATGCGGCCGCTAGAGGAAGCCGCCGCCCCTCGCGCCCCGGACCGAAGAGGGGAGCGCGTGCGGCCACCGGACTCCGCCCCTTACCTGGACCCTTCCTCGATGAACACTGCCCAACCCACACGAACCCTGCAGCACGACGAGGACACCAGATTCCCTGTTTATTTTGGACACCTTTCCCCTTTGGCCATTTTATCCCTTGTTTTATTTGATTTGTGTTAATAAAAGCCTCTCCGAGGCCTGACGCCATGCCCACTGCGTCTGTCTTGTGCTCCTCCCATGACTATATATATATATATATATTTCTTTTCTTTCTTTTTTTTTCCGTTGTTGTTGTTTTTTCAACGAGTTATTGCTGGGTGGGAGTGATTCGCGAAACGTGCTTCGGAGTCCCGATCTGAATCAAATCTTTTGCAAACTCACTCCGAAGTGATCTCAAATGATTCGCGAAATGCGCTTCGGAGTCCCGATCTATCAAATGTTTTGCAAACTCACTGAGAAGTCCTGATGTCAAATGATTTGCGAAACGCGCTTAGGAGTCCCCGATCTAGTTTTTTTTTTTTTTTAATAAAGTAGATTTAGAATAGTGAATGCTAAGGTTAGAGGGTCAAAGAAATATATGATAAATAATAAGAAAACAATGTAAACATAGGCTATTTAAGTTCCCCTTGCTCCACAACAAATCCTTTACATTTAACAGTATTTAGAAAATATAATTAAAAGATATAAATTCACAAGCCAAAACGAATGATAATTTTAGGCTAGAACGAAACTGAAACTAAAGTTGTGTCTCTCATTCAACACAAAATCAAAATTTTCTGTAAATATTATTTACATACTTCACTCGCTTCCAATTTCCACATAAAATAAAATGTTTTACATCAGGGCAGTAAGGTGATAATGCTTAACGGTACAGATATTACTACATAAACACTGAGCAGGGTGTGTTTGTGTTTAAAGTTACTGTTTTTTATTATGATAATGAACAGACAAAGGTGATAAAAATGAATAGATATATATTAAATAGATTTTTTTTCGTTGTTGTTGTTATGGCCTATATCTGATGTATTATTAAATGTGTTTTGTTGTTACTTTTTTGTCAGTTGTCCTATTTTGAGAGTAATTATTAATAGGCTAATAATAGGCCTTTAATTAAATTTTTACGTAGCCTAATAATTAATTTATTCTTGAAATTAAATGTAAGGCTTTAGAATTAAGATTGACATTTTAACTACGTCTGCCAATGACATCTTTTTGATGTCTTTTCAATGAGTTATTGCTGGGTGGGAGTGATTCGCGAAACGTGCTTCGGAGTCCCGGTCTGAATCAAATGTTTTGCAAACTCACTCCAAATTCCTGATCCCAAATAATTCGCGAAAGGCGCTTCGGAGTCCTGATCTGAATCAAATCTTTTGCAAACTCACTCAGAAGTGATCTCAAATGATTCGCGAAAATGCGCTTCGGAGTCCCGATCTATCAAATGTTTTGCAAACTCACTCCGAAGTCCTGATCTCAAATAATTCCCGAAACGCGATTCGAAATCCCGATCTGAATCAAATATTTTGCAAACTCACTCAGAAGTCCTGATCTCAAATGATTTGCGAAACGCGCTTCGGAGTCCCGATCTAGTTTTTTTTTTTTTTTAAAGAGTAGATTTAGAATAGTGAATGCTAAGGTTAGAGGGTCAAATAAATATATGATAAATAATAATAATAATAATAAACAATGTAAACATAGTTAGGCTATTTAATTTCCCCTCGCTCCACAACAAATCCTTTAAAATGTAACAGTATTAGAAAATACATGAAAATATATAAATTCACGAGCCAAAACGAATGATAATTTCAGGCTAGAACGAAACTCAAACTAAAGTTGGGTCTCTCATTCACACAAAATCAAATTTTCTGTAAATATTGTTTTCCGTACTTCACTCGCTTCCAATATCCACATAAAAGAAAATGTTTTACATCAGGGAAGTAAGGTGATAACGCTTAATGGTACAGATTTTACTACATAAACGTGAGCAGTGTGTGTTTGTGTTTAAAGTTACTGTTTTTTATTATGATAATGAACAGACAAAGGTGATAAAAATAAAATAGATATATAATTCAATATATATATATATAATATATATATATAATATATATATATATTATATATATATATATATATATTTTTTTTTTTCGTTGTTGTTGTTATGGCCTATATCCGTATTATTAAATGTTTTTTGTTGTTACTTTTTTGTCAGTTGTACTATTTTGAGAGTAATTATTAATATTCTAATAATAGGCCTATAATTAAATTTTTACGTAGCCTAATAAATAATTTATTCTTGAAATTAAATGTAAGGCTTTAGAATTAAGATGGACATTTTAACGACGTCTGCCAATGGCGTCTTTTTGATGTGTTTTCAACGAGTTATTGCTGGGTGAGAGTGATTCGCGAAATGGAGTCCCGATCTGAATCAAATGTTTTGCAAACTCACTCCAAATTCCTGATCCCAAATAATTCGCGAAAAGGCGCTTCGGAGTCCCGATCTGAATCAAATCTTTTGCAAACTCACTCAGAAGTCCTGATCTCAATGATTTGCGAAACGCACTTCGGAGTCCGATCTAGTTTTTTTTTTTTTTTTTTTTTTTTTTTTAAAGAGTAGATTTAGAATAGTGAATGGGTTAGAGGGTCAAATAAATAATAAACAATGTAAACATAGGCTATTTAAGTTCCCCTCGTTCCAAACAAATCCTTTAAATTTAACAGTATTTAAAAAATATAATTAAAAGATATAAATTCACAAGCCAAAACGAATGATAATTTTAGGCTAGAACGAAACTGAAACTAAAGTTGTGTCTCTCATTCGACACAAATCAAATTTTTCTGTAAATATTATTTACGTACTTCACTCGCTTCCAATTTCCACATAAAATAAAATGTTTTACATCAGGGCAGTAAGGTGATAACGCTTAAACGGTACAGATATTACTACATAAACACTGAGCAGGGTGTTTGTGTTTAAAGTTATGTTTTTTATTATGATAATGAACAGACAAAGGTGATAAAATGAATAGATATATATTAAATAGATTTTTTTTTCTTTGTTGTTGTTATGGCCTATATCTGATGTATTATTAAATGTGTTTTGTTGTTACTTTTTTGTCAGTTGTCCTATTTTGAGAGTAATTATTAATAGGCTAATAATAGGCGCCTTTAATTAAATTTTTACGTAGCCTAATAATTAATTATTCTTGAAATTAAATGTAAGGCTTTAGAATTAAGATTGACATTTTAACTACGTCT
>NW_020529262.1:0-22971 GCF_003368295.1 Carassius auratus
GTGCCCGATCTCTGAATATAAGCAGGTTTGCGCCAGGTTAGTACTGGATGGGAGACTGCCTGGAATACCAGGTGCTTTAAATTTTTGGATATTTTTCACGAATTATTATAATAATCTGGCAAAAAAAAAAAAAAAAGAGTCAATGCCCGATCTCTGAATCTTAGCAGTTTAGGCTGGTTAGTACTTGGATGAGAGACCGCCTAGGAATACCAGGTGCTTTAAGCTTTTGGGGTTTCTTTCCTACTTTTATAAATGTACTGGCGAGTAGATTGGCTGATCTTTAAATAGCCTTCTCTTTGCAGCAGTCTTCGCTTATGGCCATACCAGCCTGGCTATGCCCGATCTTGTCTGATCTCGTAAGCTAAGCAGGTTTGGGCCTGGTTAGTGCCTGGATGGGAGACCGCCTGGGAATGCCAGGTACTCTAAGCTTTTTTGAAATTTTTCACTTAGTATATAATAATTTTGCCAAAATAGAGTCAATGCCCGATCTCTGAATATAAGCAGGTTTGCGCCAGGTTAGTACATGGATGGGAGACTGCCTGGGAATACCAGGTGCTTTAAATGTTTGGATATTTTTCACGAATTATATAATAATCTTGCAAAAAAAAAAAAAAAAGAGTCAATGCCCGATCTCTGAATCTTAGCAGGTTTAGGTCTGGTTAGTACTTGGATGAGAGACCGCCAAGGAATACCAGGTGCTTTAAGCTTTTGGAATTTTTTCACTTAGTATATAATAAATTTGGCAAAAAATAGAGTCAATGCCCGATCTCTGAATATAAGCAGGTTTGGGCCAGGTTAGTACATGGATGGGAGACTGCCTGGGAATACCAGGTGCTTTAAATTTTTGGATATTTTTCACGAATTATATAATAATCTTGCAAAAAAAAAAAAAAAGAAGAAGTCAATGCCCGATCTCTGAATCTTAGCAGGTTAAGGTCTGGTTAGTACTTGAATGATAGACCGCCAAGGAATACCAGGTGCTTTAAGCTTTTGGAATTTTTTCACTTAGTATATAATAAATTTGGCAAAAAATAGAGTCAATGCCCGATCTCTGAATATAAGCAGGTTGGGCCAGGTTAGTACTTGGATGAGAGACCGCCTAGGAATACCAGGTGCTTTAAGCTTTTGGGGTTTCTTTCCTACTTTTATAATGTACTGGCGAGTAGATTGGCTGATCTTTAAATAGCCTTCTCTTTGCAGCAGTCTTCGCTTATGGCCATACCAGCCTGGCTATGCCCGATCTTGTCTGATCTCGTAAGCTAAGCAGGTTTGGGCCTGGTTAGTGCCTGGATGGGAGACCGCCTGGGAATACCAGGTACTCTAAGCTTTTTTGAAATTTTTCACTTAGTATATAATAATTTTGCCAAAAAATAGAGTCAATGCCCGATCTCTGAATATAAGCAGGTTTGCGCCAGGTTAGTACATGGATGGGAGACTGCCTGGGAATACCAGGTGCTTTAAATGTTTGGTATTTTTTCACGAATTATATAATAATCTTGCAAAAAAAAAAAAGGAGTCAATGCCCGATTCTCTGAATTTTTGCAGGGGTTAGGTCTAAGTTAGTACTTGGATGAGAGACCGCCAAGGAATACCAGGTGCTTTAAGCTTTTGGAATTTTTTCACTTAGGTATATAAATAAATTTGGCAAAAAATAGAGTCAATGCCCGATCTCTGCAATATAAGCAGGTTTGCCGCCAGGTTCAGTACATGGATGGGAGGACTCGCTGGGTAAATTACCAGGTGCTTTAAATTTTTTGGATATTTTTCACGCAGATTATATAATAATCTTTGGCAAAAAAAAAAATAAAAAAAAAGAGTCAATGCCCGATCTCTGAATCTTAGCAGGTTTAGGTCTGGTTAGTACTTGGATGAGAGACCGCCAAGGAACACCAGGTGCTTTAAGCTTTTGGAATTTTTTCACTTAGTATATAATAAATTTGGCAAAAAATAGAGTCAATGCCCGATCTCTGAATATAAGCAGGTTTGAGCCAGGTTAGTACATGGATGGGAGACTGCCTGGGAATACCAGGTGCTTTAAATTTTTGGATATTTTTCACGAATTATATAATAATCTTGCAAAAAAAAAAAAAAAAAAAGAAGAAGTCAATGCCCGATCTCTGAATCTTAGCAGGTTAAGGTCTGGTTAGTA
This sequence comes from Carassius auratus, assembly GCF_003368295.1. Classification (NCBI taxonomy): domain Eukaryota; kingdom Metazoa; phylum Chordata; class Actinopteri; order Cypriniformes; family Cyprinidae; genus Carassius; species Carassius auratus. The sequence continues at coordinate 2,150 of NW_020529262.1, forward strand.
ATTGAATGATAGACCGCCAAGGAATACCAGGTGCTTTAAGCTTTTGGAATTTTTTTCACTTAGTATATAATAATTTGGCAAAAAATAGAGTCAATGCCCGATCTCTGAATATAAGCAGGTTTGGGCCAGGTTAGTACTTGGATGAGAGACCGCCTAGGAATACCAGGTGCTTAAGCTTTTGGGGTTTCTTTCCTACTTTTATAATGTACTGGCGAGTAGATTGGCTGATCTTTAAATAGCCTTCTCTTTGCAGCAGTCTTCGCTTATGGCCATACCAGCCTGGCTATGCCCGATCTTGTCTAATCTCGTAAGCTAAGCAGGTTTGGGCCTGGTTAGTGCCTGGATGGGAGACCGCCTGGGGAATACCAGGTACTCTAAGCTTTTTTGAAATTTTTCACTTAGTATATAATAATTTTGCCAAAAAATAGAGTCAATGCCGATCTCTGAATATAAGCAGGTTTGCGCCAGGTTAGTACATGGATGGGAGACTGCCTGGGAATACCAGGTGCTTTAATTGTTTGGATATTTTTCACGAATTATATAATAATCTTGCAAAAAAAAAAAAAGAGTCAATGCCCGATCTCTGAATTTTAGCAGGTTTAGGTCTAGTTAGTACTTGGATGAGAGACCGCCAAGGAATACCAGGTGCTTTAAGCTTTTGGAATTTTTTCACTTAGTATATAATAAATTTGGCAAAAAATAGAGTCAATGCCCGATCTCTGAATATAAGCAGGTTTGCGCCAGGTTAGTACATGGATGGGAGACTGCCTGGGAATACCAGGTGCTTTAAATATTTGGATATTTTTCACGAATTATATAATAATCTTGCAAAAAAAAAAAAAAAAAAAAAGAGTCAATGCCCGATCTCTGAATCTTAGCAGGTTTAGGTCTGGTTAGTACTTGGATGAGAGACCGCCAAGGAATACCAGGTGCTTTAAGCTTTGGGAATTTTTTCACTTAGTATATAATAAATTTGGCAAAAAATAGAGTCAATGCCCGATCTCTGAATATAAGCAGGTTTGAGCCAGGTTAGTACATGGATGGGAGACTGCCTGGGAATACCAGGTGCTTTAAATTTTTGGATATTTTTCACGAATTATATAATAATCTTGCAAAAAAAAAAAAAAAAAGAAGAAGTCAATGCCCGATCTCTGAATCTTAGCAGGTTAAGGTCTGGTTAGTAATTGAATGATAGACCGCCAAGGAATACCAGGTGCTTTAAGCTTTTGGAATTTTTTTCACTTAGTATATAATAAATTTGCCAAAAAATAGAGTCAATGCCCGATCTCTGAATATAATCAGGTTTGGGCCAGGTTAGTACTTGGATGAGAGACCGCCTAGGAATACCAGGTGCTTTAAGCTTTTGGGGTTTCTTTCCTACTTTTATAATGTACTGGCGAGTAGATTGGCTGATCTTTAAATAGCCTTCTCTTTGCAGCAGTCTTCGCTTATGGCCATACCAGCCTGGCTATGCCTGATCTTGTCTGATCTCGTAAGCTAAGCAGGTTTGGGCCTGGTTAGTGCCTGGATGGGAGACCGCCTGGGAATGCCAGGTACTGTAAGCTTTTTTGAAATTTTTCACTTAGTATATAATAATTTTGCCAAAAAATAGAGTCAATGCCCGATCTCTGAATATAAGCAGGTTTGCGCCAGGTTAGTACATGGATGGGAGACTGCCTGAGAATACCAGGTGCTTTAAATTTTTGGATATTTTTCACGAATTATATAATAATCTGGCAAAAAAAAAAAAAAAAAAAGAGTCAATGCCCGATCTCTGAATCTTAGCAGGTTTAGGTCTGGTTAGTACTTGGTTGAAAGACCGCCTAGGAATACCAGGTGCTTAAAGCTTTTGGAATTTTTTCACTTAGTATATAATAAATTTGGCAAAAAATAGAGTCAATGCCCGATCTCTGAATATAAGCAGGTTTGGGCCAGGTTAGTACATGGATGGGAGACTGCCTGGGAATACCAGGTGCTTTAAATTTTTGGATATTTTTCACGAATTATATAATAATCTTGCAAAAAAAAAAAAAAAAGAAGAAGTCAATGCCCGATCTCTGAATCTTAGCAGGTTAAGGTCTGGTTAGTACTTGAATGATAGACCGCCAAGGAATACCAGGTGCTTTAAGCTTTTGGAATTTTTTCACTTAGTATATAATAAATTTGGCAAAAAATAGAGTCAATGCCCGATCTCTGAATATAAGCAGGTTTGGGCCAGGTTAGTACTTGGATGAGAGACCGCCTAGGAATACCAGGTGCTTTAAGCTTTTGGGGTTTCTTTCCTACTTTTATAATGTACTGGCGAGTAGATTGGCTGATCTTTAAATAGCCTTCTCTTTGCAGCAGTCTTCGCTTATGGCCATACCAGCCTGGCTATGCCTGATCTTGTCTGATCTCGTAAGCTAAGCAGGTTTGGGCCTGGTTAGTGCCTGGATGGGAGACCGCCTAGGAATGCCAGGTACTGTAAGCTTTTTTGAAATTTTTCACTCAGTATATAATAATTTTGCCAAAAAATTAGAGTCAATGCCCGATCTCTGAATATAAGCAGGTTTGCGCCAGGTTAGTACATGGATGGGAGACTGCCTGGGAATACCAGGTGCTTTAAATGTTTGGATATTTTTCACGAATTATATAATAATCTTGCAAAAAAAAAAAAAGAGTCAATGCCCGATCACTGAATTTTAGCAGGTTTAGGTCTAGTTAGTACTTGGATGAGAGACCGCCAAGGAATACCAGGTGCTTTAAGCTTTTGGAATTTTTTCACTTAGTATATAATAAATTTGGCAAAAAATAGAGTCAATGCCCGATCTCTGAATATAAGCAGGTTTGCGCCAGGTTAGTACATGGATGGGAGACTGCCTGGGAATACCAGGTGCTTTAAATTTTTGGATATTTTTCACGAATTATATAATAATCTGGCAAAAAAAAAAAAAAGAGTCAATGCCCGATCTCTGAATCTTAGCAGGTTTAGATCTGGTTAGTACTTGGATGAGAGACCGCCTAGGAATACCAGGTGCTTTAAGCTTTTGGGGTTTCTTTCCTACTTTTATAATGTACTGGCGAGTAGATTGGCTGATCTTTAAATAGCCTTCTCTTTGCAGCAGTCTTCGCTTATGGCCATACCAGCCTGGCTATGCCCGATCTTGTCTGATCTCGTAAGCTAAGCAGGTTTGGGCCTGGTTAGTGTCTGGATGGGAGACCGCCTGGGAATGCCAGGTACTGTAAGCTTTTTTGAAATTTTTCACTTAGTATATAATAATTTTGCCAAAAAATAGAGTCAATGCCCGATCTCTGAATATAAGCAGGTTTGCGCCAGGTTAGTACATGGATGGGAGACTGCCTGGGAATACCAGGTGCTTTAAATGTTTGGATATTTTTCACGAATTATATAATAATCTTGCAAAAAAAAAAAAAAAAGAGTCAATGCCCGATCTCTGAATCTTAGCAGGTTTAGGTCAGGTTAGTACTTGGATGAGAGACCGCCAAGGAATACCAGGTGCTTTAAGCTTTTGGAATTTTTTCACTTAGTATATAATAAATTTGGCAAAAAATAGAGTCAATGCCCGATCTCTGAATATAAGCAGGTTTGGGCCAGGTTAGTACATGGATGGGAGACTGCCTGGGAATACCAGGTGCTTTAAATTTTTGGATATTTTTCACGAATTATATAATAATCTTGCAAAAAAAAAAAAAAAAAGAAGAAGTCAATGCCCGATCTCTGAATCTTAGCAGGTTAAGGTCTGGTTAGTAATTGAATGATAGACCGCCAAGGAATACCAGGTGCTTTAAGCTTTTGGAATTTTTTCACTTAGTATATAATAAATTTGGCAAAAAATAGAGTCAATGCCCGATCTCTGAATATAAGCAGGTTTGGGCCAGGTTAGTACTTGGATGAGAGACCGCCTAGGAATACCAGGTGCTTTAAGCTTTTGGGGTTTCTTTCCTACTTTTATAATGTACTGGCGAGTAGATTGGCTGATCTTTAAATAGCCTTCTCTTTGCAGCAGTCTTCGCTTACGGCCAGACCAACCTGACGGCGCTAGAGAGTCTGACAGGAAGTACTGTGCTGCAGTTGGAGAGAAAGGCTCTCCCACATTTTTTTTCATTTGTTTTGTTTTTGTTTAATATCAAGTTAAAAAGTTTGAAGTATTTTGTTTTTGTTAACGTCGTTTTAACCCCGGGCAGTTTTAAACTGTCTGGGGTTTGAGCTATTTTATTTTGTTTGTTTGTGTTTTTTTTTTTTTTTTTTTTTTTTTTTTTTGTGGCTAAGCTATTTAACAAGGATGGAAACAATGGCTAATGGATCAGATCTGGACAAGGTTTTTGAGGAAAAGAACAATGATTTTGAAGGAGACACTACTTTGGAAAAACGGATTATGAAAAACGATGGAAAGGATTACAATGAAACATGGGCAACTGTTGTATCAAGAAGGAAAAGAAATGGAGCTGAAATGGAGAAAGGCCGCACTGAACAGCAACCAACTACACAAGGTAAAGAAAAGTTTGATACAAAAGGAGAAAAGAGACAAGAAGAATGTCGGAGAAATGAAATGATAAATAGATTAAAAGACAAAATGAAATATCAGAGGGAATACAAGAAAGAAACAACACTGACAATGACTGTGGAAAATCCAGAAAAACTAACTGCCATCATGATAATTAAAGCTATTGAGGACCTTACTGGAAAAGGTAAACTATATGGACTAAGGAAAAAAAATGACTTCGAGTATGAGCTTACATTGGAGAATCAACTAGACTGTGACAATTTATTGAATGGACTACTATTGAATGGACAAATGTGTAAAATAAGCAAACTTTGTGAAATGGAGAGGGTCTTTTTTTTTTTTACGTTTGCCAAATTATATCAATGACAAGGATGTACTACAAAAACTGCAAAGGTGGGGAGTTACACCGATACTGCCGTTGAGAAGGAGGTATTACCCAGGGACAATGGTGGCAGATGGGACAAGATTTATTCGAGTCAAATTCCCTAAGGACGTGGTGTCCCTTCCATATAACACCAGTTTTGAAACAGAGGAAGGAATACAGTTCTTCAGAGTCATTCATGATCAGCAAGTAAAAATATGCAGAATATGTTCAAGTGCTGAACACGAAAAGAAAGACTGCCCTCTACTAACATGCAGAGAATGCCTGGAGCAGGGGCATTATGCGCGGGACTGTACAGCCCTGCGGTGCCAAGGCTGCAGAAAGGCATTGCCAACATGCGCATGTGAAACGGATGAAGAGGAACATGAGGAAATGGAAATGGAGATGCATAATGAAGTGGAGCATTTGGAGGAGGCTGATAAAGAAAATACATCACAAAAAACAAGTGGATTAACAAAGGATGTACTGAGCAGTGAAGGAGAGGAAGAAGAAGAGGAAGAAGAAGAAGAGGAAACAAGTGAGAATGAGCAGAATGGGGAAGAAAAAGTGATGACTGGACTACAACAATCTGTGAAAAATGTGGAGCAGGATGCAATGGTAAATAAAGAAGATAATAATGGAACAAAGGATAGTACAATCCCGGAAGAGGTAAGCGACATTGGGGAGAGAAAAAAAAGTTTTTTGAGCAGGGGGACTAAAGGGAAAACAACAGGACAAATAAACATTGAAAAGGTCTTGGAAAGACAAAGAATAAGACGAGAATCTAAAGAAAAAAAGAAGAAGAAAGTAGAGATAATTGCTTTAAAAGATGTTGATTTGAGAGAGACTGAACAAAAGTGATGAGGGTTTTGTTTTGCATTTATATTTTTCTTTTTTTGTCTATGAGTCAGTTGAAACTAGTGTCAATCAATGCAAGAGGATTGTCAACTAGGACTAAATTTGAAAATGTACTCTATTTAACAAAGAAGAGTGATATAATATGTATACAAGAAACTGGATGGAATGAAGACATTGTTAATGGTTTTAAGAAAATATGGGATGGAGAATTTTTTTACAATAATGACCCAAACAGGAAAAAAGGAGTAGCAATTTTAATTAGAAGGGGAGTGACAGAAAAAGCAACAGAAATGTTCACAGATAATGTAGGAAGATTGTTAGTAGTTAAAGTCAAAAGCAAAGAAGAAGAATTAACGATATGTACAATTCATGCACCAAATGACCGTTTAGAAAGAGTCATCTTTTTTAAAAATTTAAATGTTTTAATGGATGGTTATACAAAAGGAATTTTAATTGGGGATTTTAATACTATTTTGGAAAGAATTGATGTGGAGGATTATATGGTATATAGATCAGATGTGGGGAGAACTGAATTAAAGAAAATGATGGAAAAACACAAATTTTTAGATATATGGCGGGAAAGAAACAGAGTAAAAAGAGAATATTCCAGAAGGCAAATTGTGAACACAGTATTAAAGCAAAGTAGACTTGATTTGGTTTTATGTAACAGACAGCTAGAACTATTTATATCAAAAGTATTTTATAAAAGGTTCAGTGAAAGTGATCATGATTTTTTAAATGTAATAATTGATTTTAGTGGAGTAGAGAGAGGTCCAGGGGTGTGGGTTTTAAATGCTGAACTTTTAAAAAACGAGTCTTACAAAATGGAAATAGAAAATGTCATAATAAATAGTATAAACAATATTCTATATGATGAAGAAAAAAGTTTGTGGTGGGATAATTTGAAAAAAGTTATGAAAAAAATATCCATTGAATATTCAAAAAGATTGCAAAAGACAAAGAAAAGTAAAGAAAGATTTTTAAATAAGGAATGGGAAGAAGAAATGAAAAAGATGTCTGAAGGAAAGATGGATGTGACAAAAATAGTGTTTTTAGAAGAACAATTTAAGAAAATAGAGGAGGAAAAGTGCAGGGGAGCTAAAATTAGAAGCAGAGCGAAAAATACAGTAGAGGGAGAAAGAAGTACACAATTCTTTTTTGAGTTTGAGAAATCAAGAAAACATGCAGAATTGATCAAAAGTATATTAAAAGATGGGAAAGTTGTGAAGGAAAAACAAGGTATTTTAAAAGAAGTGAAGGATTTTTATACTACCTTATTTAAAAAAGATAATATAAATGTGAAAGATGAAGAATATTTATTGAATCAAATTCAAGTTCAAGTAAATGAAGAAGATAAAAGAATGTGTGATAAGGATATAAATGAAGAGGAAATTGAAGAGGTTATAGACCAGTTGAAGAATGGGAAAAGTCCAGGACTAGATGGCTTAACATCTGAGTTTTACAAAGTTTTTAAACATGTTTTAATACCTATTCTGCACAATTTATTTGCTGATACTTTTAAGCAGAAAAAAATGAGTGAAAGCATGAAGACAGGAATGATAAAAATTATCTATAAGAATAAAGGAGATAAAGATCATCTTAAAAATTACAGACCGTTGAGTATGCTAAATACTGACTATAAGATTTTGGCTAAGATCATGGCAAACAGACTGAAAAAGTGATTCCAAACATCATAACAACAAATCAGGCATATGGTGTCTTAAATAGAGATATATCAGACATAGTAACAAATATTAGAGACTTAATGTGGTATATGAAAGAAAAAGGTGAAGGAGGGTATTTAATTAGCATAGATTTGGAAAAGGCTTTCGACAGAGTAGAGCATAAATATTTGTTTGACTTAATTGAAAAATTTGGATTTGGGAGGAATTTTATAACATGGATGAAATGTTTCTATACTGACATTTTAAGTTGTATTAAAGTAAATGGGTTTTTAACTGATTATATTGAAATTTCGAGGTCTATAAGGCAGGGCTGTCCTTTATCGGCATTACTTTATACTTTAGTTGCTGAACCATTAGGAATAGCAATTAATAAAGAAAAACAAATACAAGGAATTTTAGTTGAAAATGGTGTAATGCAACAAAAAATTTTCCAATATGCAGATGACACGACTTTGTTTTTAAAGGATTTAAAGAGTATCGAAAAAGCAATGTTAATTTTTGAAAAATATTGTAGCGGAACAGGAGCTAAAGTCAATAAAGAAAAGACTGAGTATATGAGGATAGGGAAGGTGGATACTTTGGGAAGACAATGGGAATTTAAAGAGCAGAAGAACCAATTAAAGATTTTAGGAGTTATACTTGGGAAAGATGAAATGAAAACAAGAGACCTGATTTGGGAGGAGGTTATAGGCAAAATGGAAAAAAGACTTAACTTTTGGAAACAAAGAGAATTGTTTTTAAAAGGGAAAGTATTAGTTCTAAATTCTTTATTCCTGTCTAAGATGTGGTATATTTTAAGTGTGGTTAGTCTGCCAGCATGGGCGTACAAAAGAATAAAAACTTATATTTTAAAGTTTTTATGGGATGATAAGCCAGCAAAAATAGCATATGACACAATAATTGGGGAGGTGGAAAAGGGAGGTTTGAGACTCATAGATCCAATGGTAAGAATGAAGAGTATGAGAATAAAGACAGTAAAAAAGTTTTGGAATAATGATGATATGGTATGGAAAAAAATTATGAGTTTCTTTATAAATAAGTGTGGGAAAATGGGGGATGATTTTATGTGGATGAATTTTACAGATAATATGCTTGAGAAGATACCTGAATTTTATAAAGAAGTCTTAAGAGCATGGAAAGTTTTTAAAGGGAAGGTTCATGTGGAGTTTAAAGGAAGAGAGCAACTATTGAAACAGCCCCTTTTCTTAAACAAATTGATTTTAAGGAATAGTAATACAATTTTTTATAAGAAATGGTATTATGCAGGATTAAGACAAGTCAAAGACATTTTATATGAGGTAAAACCTGGGTTTTTACCTTTACAGGCAATTATAGACATATTAGAAGAGAATGAAGATATAGAAAATAGAAAGCTGATTAAGGAGCAATACATAAAATTAAAAGAAGCTGTGCCACTACAGTGGATTAAAAGCATTGACGATGAAGAAACAGGAAATGAGAAACCTGGAGTTTTTTTAAAAAGAAATGATGAACAGATTCCTTTCAATGGCTGTGTTCTTAAAATGTTTTATGTTTGTTTATGTGATCTTGTATTTTTAAGACCAAAAGCAACAGATTTTTGGGAAAGGTCTTTTTGTGAATTAGATGTAACAAAAATCTGGAAAAATGTAAAATGTAGGTTTAAAAGTCCCGCCCTGCATAATTTGGATTTCTTGTTGAGACACAATGTTTTAATGACTGAAATGAAATTGGCAAAAATTGGAATAGCACAAGATGCAAAATGTAAATTATGTATGGAAAAAGATGAAGGAGTGTTACATTTGTTTTTAAAATGTAAAAAATTAGACAATTTTATGAAGATGTTAAGGAAAATTGTGGGGGACTTTTTAAATGATCAGAATGATTGGTTAGAGAAATGGGAAACATTGATTTTATTTGGTTTTAATGGAACTGCACAAAATGTTTATGCATTAAATTTATGGTTAACAGTAGCAAGATATACGATTTGGAGAAGAAGGAATATAATGAAAATGAAAAACAAAGAACTTTCATTATGTAACTTATTTAAACAGTATCTGACTGCAGTGATGGAAGACATATACGACTATTTTAATATTAATGCACAAATGGATGTATTTGACAAATACATTGTAGAAAACAATCCATACATTATTAAAACATGGTCAGGTTTTAATGTGATTTTGCCTGAAAGATTTTAATTGTAATTTTGTTATTTTATTATTATTATTATTATTTTTATTTTTTTCTCCTTACTTATGTACTTTCTTTATTTCCTTATTTCTTTTTTTTTATATATATATATATATATATATATATATATATATATATATATATATATATATACATTTTCTATTTCCGCATATGCTTCAAATGTAAGACTGTGAATGTATAAAAATTTTGTGTTTTTAATAATAAAAAAAAAAAAAAAAAATGCCCGATCTTGTCTGATCTCGTAAGCTAAGCAGGTTTGGGCCTGGTTAGTGCCTGGATGGGAGACCGCCTGGGAATACCAGGTACTCTAAGCTTTTTTGAAATTTTTAACTTAGTATATAATAATTTTGCCAAAAAATAGAGTCAATGCCCGATCTCTGAATATAAGCAGGTTTGCGCCAGGTTAGTACATGGATGGGAGACTGCCTGGGAATACCAGGTGCTTTAAATGTTTGGATATTTTTCACGAATTATATAATAATCTTGCAAAAAAAAAAAAAAAAGAGTCAATGCCCGATCTCTGAATTTTAGCAGGTTTAGGTCTAGTTAGTACTTGGATGAGAGACCGCCAAGGAATACCAGGTGCTTTAAGCTTTTGGAATTTTTTCACTTAGTATATAATAAATTTGGCAAAAAATAGAGTCAATGCCCGATCTCTGAATATAAGCAGGTTTGCGCCAGGTTAGTACATGGATGGGAGACTGCCTGGGAATACCAGGTGCTTTAAATTTTTGGATATTTTTCACGAATTATATAATAATCTGGCAAAAAAAAAAAAAAGAGTCAATGCCCGATCTCTGAATCTTAGCAGGTTTAGGTCTGGTTAGTACTTGGTTGAAAGACCGCCTAGGAATACCAGGTGCTTAAAGCTTTTGGAATTTTTTCACTTAGTATATAATAAATTTGGCAAAAAATAGAGTCAATGCCCGATCTCTGAATATAAGCAGGTTTGGGCCAGGTTAGTACATGGATGGGAGACTGCCTGGGAATACCAGGTGCTTTAAATTTTTGGATATTTTTCACGAATTATATAATAATCTTGCAAAAAAAAAAAAAAAAGAAGAAGTCAATGCCCGATCTCTGAATGTTAGCAGGTTAAGGTCTGGTTAGTACTTGAATGATAGACCGCCAAGGAATACCAGGTGCTTTAAGCTTTTGGATTTTTTTCACTTAGTATATAATAAATTTGGCAAAAAATAGAGTCAATGCCCGATCTCTGAATATAAGCAGGTTTGGGCCAGGTTAGTACTTGGATGAGAGACCGCCTAGGAATACCAGGTGCTTTAAGCTTTTGGGGTTTCTTTCCTACTTTTATAATGTACTGGCGAGTAGATTGGCTGATCTTTAAATAGCCTTCTCTTTGCAGCAGTCTTCGCTTATGGCCATACCAGCCTGGCTATGCCTGATCTTGTCTGATCTCGTAAGCTAAGCAGGTTTGGGCCTGGTTAGTGCCTGGATGGGAGACCGCCTGGGAATGCCAGGTACTGTAAGCTTTTTTGAAATTTTTCACTTAGTATATAATAATTTTGCCAAAAAATTAGAGTCAATGCCCGATCTCTGAATATAAGCAGGTTTGCGCCAGGTTAGTACATGGATGGGAGACTGCCTGGGAATACCAGGTGCTTTAAATGTTTGGATATTTTTCACGAATTATATAATAATCTTGCAAAAAAAAAAAAAGAGTCAATGCCCGATCACTGAATTTTAGCAGGTTTAGGTCTAGTTAGTACTTGGATGAGAGACCGCCAAGGAATACCAGGTTCTTTAAGCTTTTGGAATTTTTTCACTTAGTATATAATAAATTTGGCAAAAAATAGAGTCAATGCCCGATCTCTGAATATAAGCAGGTTTGAGCCAGGTTAGTACATGGATGGGAGACTGCCTGGGAATACCAGGTGCTTTAAATTTTTGGATATTTTTCACGAATTATATAATAATCTTGCAAAAAAAAAAAAAAGAAGAAGTCAATGCCCGATCTCTGAATCTTAGCAGGTTAAGGTCTGGTTAGTAATTGAATGATAGACCGCCAAGGAATACCAGGTGCTTTAAGCTTTTGGAATTTTTTCACTTAGTATATAATAAATTTGCCAAAAAATAGAGTCAATGCCCGATCTCTGAATATAAGCAGGTTTGGGCCAGGTTAGTACTTGGATGAGAGACCGCCTAGGAATACCAGGTGCTTTAAGCTTTTGGGGTTTCTTTCCTACTTTTATAATGTACTGGCGAGTAGATTGGCTGATCTTTAAATAGCCTTCTCTTTGCAGCAGTCTTCGCTTATGGCCATACCAGCCTGGCTATGCCCGATCTTGTCTGATCTCGTAAGCTAAGCAGGTTTGGGCCTGGTTAGTGCCTGGATGGGAGACCGCCTGGGAATACCAGGTACTCTAAGCTTTTTTGAAATTTTTCACTTAGTATATAATAATTTTGCCAAAAAATAGAGTCAATGCCCGATCTCTGAATATAAGCAGGTTTGCGCCAGGTTAGTACATGGATGGGAGACTGCCTGGGAATACCAGGTGCTTTAAATGTTTGGATATTTTTCACGAATTATATAATAATCTTGCAAAAAAAAAAAAAAAGAGTCAATGCCCGATCTCTGAATTTTAGCAGGTTTAGGTCTAGTTAGTACTTGGATGAGAGACCGCCAAGGAATACCAGGTGCTTTAAGCTTTTGGAATTTTTTCACTTAGTATATAATAAATTTGGCAAAAAATAGAGTCAATGCCCGATCTCTGAATATAAGCAGGTTTGCGCCAGGTTAGTACATGGATGGGAGACTGCCTGGGAATACCAGGTGCTTTAAATTTTTGGATATTTTTCACGAATTATATAATAATCTGGCAAAAAAAAAAAAAGAGTCAATGCCCGATCTCTGAATCTTAGCAGGTTTAGGTCTGGTTAGTACTTGGTTGAAAGACCGCCTAGGAATACCAGGTGCTTAAAGCTTTTGGAATTTTTTCACTTAGTATATAATAAATTTGGCAAAAAATAGAGTCAATGCCCGATCTCTGAATATAAGCAGGTTTGGGCCAGGTTAGTACATGGATGGGAGACTGCCTGGGAATACCAGGTGCTTTAAATTTTTGGATATTTTTTCACGAATTATATAATAATCTTGCAAAAAAAAAAAAAAAAAAGAAGAAGTCAATGCCCGATCTCTGAATGTTAGCAGGTTAAGGTCTGGTTAGTACTTGAATGATAGACCGCCAAGGAATACCAGGTGCTTTAAGCTTTTGGATTTTTTTCACTTAGTATATAATAAATTTGGCAAAAAATAGAGTCAATGCCCGATCTCTGAATATAAGCAGGTTTGGGCCAGGTTAGTACTTGGATGAGAGACCGCCTAGGAATACCAGGTGCTTTAAGCTTTTGGGGTTTCTTTCCTACTTTTATAATGTACTGGCGAGTAGATTGGCTGATCTTTAAATAGCCTTCTCTTTGCAGCAGTCTTCGCTTATGGCCATACCAGCCTGGCTATGCCTGATCTTGTCTGATCTCGTAAGCTAAGCAGGTTTGGGCCTGGTTAGTGCCTGGATGGGAGACCGCCTGGGAATGCCAGGTACTGTAAGCTTTTTTGAAATTTTTCACTTAGTATATAATAATTTTGCCAAAAAATTAGAGTCAATGGCCCGATCTCTGAATATAAGCAGGTTTGCGCCAGGTTAGTACATGGATGGGAGACTGCCTGGGAATACCAGGTGCTTTAAATGTTTGGATATTTTTCACGAATTATATAATAATCTTGCAAAAAAAAAAAAGAGTCAATGCCCGATCACTGAATTTTAGCAGGTTTAGGTCTAGTTAGTACTTGGATGAGAGACCGCCAAGGAATACCAGGTGCTTTAAGCTTTTGGAATTTTTTCACTTAGTATATAATAAATTTGGCAAAAAATAGAGTCAATGCCCGATCTCTGAATATAAGCAGGTTTGCGCCAGGTTAGTACATGGATGGGAGACTGCCTGGGAATACCAGGTGCTTTAAATTTTTGGATATTTTTCACGAATTATATAATAATCTGGCAAAAAAAAAAAAAAAAGAGTCAATGCCCGATCTCTGAATCTTAGCAGGTTTAGATCTGGTTAGTACTTGGATGAGAGACCGCCAAGGAATACCAGGTGCTTTAAGCTTTTGGAATTTTTTCACTTAGTATATAATAAATTTGGCAAAAATAGAGTCAATGCCCGATCTCTGAATATAAGCAGGTTTGGGCCAGGTTAGTACATGGATGGGAGACTGCCTGGGAATACCAGGTGCTTTAAATTTTTGGATATTTTTCACGAATTATATAATAATCTTGCAAAAAAAAAAAAAAAAAGAAGAAGTCAATGCCCGATCTCTGAATCTTAGCAGGTTAAGGTCTGGTTAGTAATTGAATGATAGACCGCCAAGGAATACCAGGTGCTTTAAGCTTTTGGAATTTTTTCACTTAGTATATAATAAATTTGGCAAAAAATAGAGTCAATGCCCGATCTCTGAATATAAGCAGGTTTGGGCCAGGTTAGTACTTGGATGAGAGACCGCCTAGGAATACCAGGTGCTTTAAGCTTTTGGGGTTTCTTTCCTTCTTTTATAATGTACTGGCGAGTAGATTGGGCTGATCTTTAAATAGCCTTCTCTTTGCAGCAGTCTTCGCTTATGGCCATACCAGCCTGGCTATGCCAGATCTTGTCTGATCTCGTAAGCTAAGCAGGTTTGGGCCTGGTTAGTGCCTGGATGGGAGACCGCCTGGGAATACCAGGTACTCTAAGCTTTTTTGAAATTTTTCACTTAGTATATAATAATTTTGCCAAAAAATAGAGTCAATGCCCGATCTCTGAATATAAGCAGGTTTGCGCCAGGTTAGTACATGGATGGGAGACTGCCTGGGAATACCAGGTGCTTTAAATGTTTGGATATTTTTCACGAATTATATAATAATCTTGCAAAAAAAAAAAAAAGAGTCAATGCCCGATCTCTGAATTTTAGCAGGTTTAGGTCTAGTTAGTACTTGGATGAGAGACCGCCAAGGAATACCAGGTGCTTTAAGCTTTGGAATTTTTTCACTTAGTATATAATAAATTTGGCAAAAAATAGAGTCAATGCCCGATCTCTGAATATAAGCAGGTTTGCGCCAGGTTAGTACATGGATGGGAGACTGCCTGGGAATACCAGGTGCTTTAAATTTTTGGATATTTTTCACGAATTATATAATAATCTGGCAAAAAAAAAAAAAAAGAGTCAATGCCCGATCTCTGAATGTTAGCAGGTTTAGATCTGGTTAGTACTTGGATGAGAGACCGCCAAGCAATACCAGGTGCTTTAAGCTTTTGGAATTTTTTCACTTAGTATATAATAAATTTGGCAAAAAATAGAGTCAGTGCCCGATCTCTGAATATAAGCAGGTTTGGGCCAGGTTAGTACATGGATGGGAGACTGCCTGGGAATACCAGGTGCTTTAAATTTTTGGATATTTTTCACAAATTATATAATAATCTTGCAAAAAAAAAAAAAAAAATAGAGTCAATGCCCGATCTCTGAATCTTAGCAGGTTTAGGTCTGGTTAGTACTTGGATGAGAGACCGCCTAGGAATACCAGGTGCTTTAAGCTTTTGGGGTTTCTTTCCTACTTATATATATGTACTGGCGAGTAGATTGGCTGATCTTTAAATAGCCTTTCTCTTGCAGCAGTCTTCGCTTATGGCCCATACCAGCCTGGCTATGCCCGATCTTGTCTGATCTCGTAAGCTAAGCAGGTTTGGGCCTGGTTAGTGCCTGGATGGGAGACCGCCTGGGAATACAGGTACTCTAAGGTTTTTGAAATTTTTCACTTAGTATATAATAATTTTGCCCAAAAATAGAGTCAATGCCCGATCTCTGAATATAAGCAGGTTTGCGCAGGTTAGTACATGGATGGGAGACTGCCTGGGAATCCAGGTGCTTTAAATGTTTGGATATTTTTCACCGAATTATATAATAATCTTGCCAAAAAAAAAAAAAAAAAGAGTCAATGCCCGATCTCTGAATCTTAGCAGGTTTAGGTCAGGTTAGTACTTGGATGAGAGACCGCCAAGGAATACCAGGTGCTTTAAGCTTTTGGAATTTTTTCACTTAGTATATAATAAATTTGGCAAAAAATAGAGTCCAATGCCCGATCTCTGAATATAAGCAGGTTTGGGCAGGTTAGTACTTGGATGAGAGACCGCCTAGGATACCAGGTGCTTTAAGCTTTTGGGGTTTCTTTCCTACTTTTATAATTTACTGGCGAGTAGATTGGCTGATCTTTAAATAGCCTTCTCTTTGCAGCAGTCTTCGCTTATGGCCATACCAGCCTGGCTATGCCTGATCTTGTCTGATCTCGTAAGCTAAGCAGGTTTGGGCCTGGTTAGTGCCTGGATGGGAGACCGCCTGGGAAGATACCAGGTACTCTAAGCTTTTTGAAATTTTTCACTTAGTATATAATAATTTGCCAAAAAATAGAGTCAATGCCCCGATCTCTGATATAAAGCAGGGTTTGCGCCAGTTAGTACATGGATGGAGACTGCCTGGGAATACCAGGTGCTTAAATGTTTGGATATTTTTCACGGAATATATATAATCTTGCAAAAAAAAAAAAGAAAAGAGTCATGCCCGATCTCTGGAATTTTAGCAGGTTTAGGTCTGGTTAGTACTTGGATGAGAGACCGCCAAGGAATACCAGGTGCTTTAAGCTTTTGGAATTTTTTCACTTAGTATATAATAAATTTGGCAAAAAATAGAGTCAATGCCCGATCTCTGAATATAAGCAGGTTTGGGCCAGGTTAGTACATGGATGGGAGACTGCCTGGGAATACCAGGTGCTTTAAATTTTTGGATATTTTTCACGAATTATATAATAATCTTGCAAAAAAAAAAAAAAAAAGAGTCAATGCCCGATCTCTGAATCTTAGCAGGTTTAGGTCTGGTTAGTACTTGGATGAGAGACCGCCAAGGAATACCAGGTGCTTTAAGCTTTTGGAATTTTTTCACTTAGTATATAATAAATTTGGCAAAAAATAGAGTCAATGCCCGATCTCTGAATATAAGCAGGTTTGGGCCAGGTTAGTACATGGATGGGAGACTGCCTGGGAATACCAGGTGCTTTAAATTTTTGGATATTTTTCACGAATTATATAATAATCTTGCAAAAAAAAAAAAAAAAAGAAGAAGTCAATGCCCGATCTCTGAATCTTAGCAGGTTAAGGTCTGGTTAGTACTTGAATGATAGACCGCCAAGGAATACCAGGTGCTTTAAGCTTTTGGAATTTTTTCACTTAGTATATAATAAATTTGCCAAAAAATAGAGTCAATGCCCGATCTCTGAATATAAGCAGGTTTGGGCCAGGTTAGTACTTGGATGAGAGACCGCCTAGGAATACCAGGTGCTTTAAGCTTTTGGGGTTTCTTTCCTACTTTTATAATGTACTGGCGAGTAGATTGGCTGATCTTTAAATAGCCTTCTCTTTGCAGCAGTCTTCGCTTATGGCCATACCAGCCTGGCTATGCCCGATCTTGTCTGATCTCGTAAGCTAAGCAGGTTTGGGCCTGGTTAGTGCCTGGATGGGAGACCGCCTGGGAATACCAGGTACTCTAAGCTTTTTTGAAATTTTTCACTTAGTATATAATAATTTTGCCAAAAAATAGAGTCAATGCCCGATCTCTGAATATAAGCAGGTTTGCGCCAGGTTAGTACATGGATGGGAGACTGCCTGGGAATACCAGGTGCTTTAAATTTTTGGATATTTTTCACGAATTATATAATAATCTTGCAAAAAAAAAAAAAAAAAAAGAGTCAATGCCCGATCTCTGAATCTTAGCAGGTTTAGGTCTGGTTAGTACTTGGATGAGAGACCGCCAAGGAATACCAGGTGCTTTAAGCTTTTGGAATTTTTTCACTTAGTATATAATAAATTTGGCAAAAAATAGAGTCAATGCCCGATCTCTGAATATAAGCAGGTTTGGGCCAGGTTAGTACATGGATGGGAGACTGCCTGGGAATACCAGGTGCTTTAAATTTTTGGATATTTTTCACGAATTATATAATAATCTTGCAAAAAAAAAAAAAAAAAAGAGTCAATGCCCGATCTCTGAATCTTAGCAGGTTTAGGTCTGGTTAGTACTTGGATGAGAGACCGCCAAGGAATACCAGGTGCTTTAAGCTTTTGGAATTTTTTCACTTAGTATATAATAAATTTGGCAAAAAATAGAGTCAATGCCCGATCTCTGAATATAAGCAGGTTTGGGCCAGGTTAGTACATGGATGGGAGACTGCCTGGGAATACCAGGTGCTTTAAATTTTTGGATATTTTTCACGAATTATATAATAATCTTGCAAAAAAAAAAAAAAAAAAGAAGTCAATGCCCGATCTCTGAATCTTAGCAGGTTAAGGTCTGGTTAGTACTTGAATGATAGACCGCCAAGGAATACCAGGTGCTTTAAGCTTTTGGAATTTTTTCACTTAGTATATAATAATTTGGCAAAAAATAGAGTCAATGCCCGATCTCTGAATATAAGCAGGTTTGGGCCAGGTTAGTACTTGGATGAGAGACCGCCTAGGAATACCAGGTGCTTTAAGCTTTTGGGGTTTCTTTCCTACTTTTATAATGTACTGGCGAGTAGATTGGCTGATCTTTAAATAGCCTTCTCTTTGCAGCAGTCTTCGCTTATGGCCATACCAGCCTGGCTATGCCCGATCTTGTCTGATCTCGTAAGCTAAGCAGGTTTGGCCTGGTTAGTGCCTGGATGGGAGACCGCCTGGGAATACCAGGTACTCTAAGCTTTTTGAAATTTTTCACTTAGTATATAATAATTTTGCCAAAAAATAGAGTCAATGCCCGATCTCTGAATATAAGCAGGTTTGCGCCAGGTTAGTACATGGATGGGAGACTGCCTGGGAATACCAGGTGCTTTAAATTTTTGGATTTTTTCACGAATTATATAATAATCTTGCAAAAAAAAAAAAAAAAAAAAGAGTCAATGCCCGATCTCTGAATCTTAGCAGGTTTAGGTCTGGTTAGTACTTGGATGAGAGACCGCCAAGGAATACCAGGTGCTTTAAGCTTTTGGAATTTTTTCACTTAGTATATAATAAATTTGGCAAAAAAAGAGTCAATGCCCGATCTCTGAATATAAGCAGGTTTGGGCCAGGTTAGTACATGGATGGGAGACTGCCTGGGAATACCAGGTGCTTTAAATTTTTGGATATTTTTCACGAATTATATAATAATCTTGCAAAAAAAAAAAAAAAGAGTCAATGCCCGATCTCTGAATCTTAGCAGGTTTAGGTCTGGTTAGTACTTGGATGAGAGACCGCCAAGGAATACCAGGTGCTTTAAGCTTTTGGAATTTTTTCACTTAGTATATAATAAATTTGGCAAAAAATAGAGTCAATGCCCGATCTCTGAATATAAGCAGGTTTGGGCCAGGTTAGTACATGGATGGGAGACTGCCTGGGAATACCAGGTGCTTTAAATTTTTGGATATTTTTCACGAATTATATAATAATCTTGCAAAAAAAAAAAAAAAAAGAAGTCAATGCCCGATCTCTGAATCTTAGCAGGTTAAGGTCTGGTTAGTACTTGGATGAGACCGCCAAGGAATACCAGGTGCTTTAAGCTTTTGGAATTTTTTCACTTAGTATATAATAAATTTGGCAAAAAATAGAGTCAATGCCCGATCTCTGAATATAAGCAGGTTTGGGCCAGGTTAGTACTTGGATGAGAGACCGCCTAGGAATACCAGGTGCTTTAAGCTTTTGGGGTTTTTTTCCTACTTTTATAATGTACTGGCGAGTAGATTGGCTGATCTTTAAATAGCCTTCTCTTTGCAGCAGTCTTCGCTTATGGCCATACCAGCCTGGCTATGCCCGATCTTGTCTGATCTCGTAATAAGCAGGTTTGGGCCTGGTTAGTACCTGGATGGGAGACCGCCTGGGAATACCAGGTGCTTTAAGCTTTTTTGAAATTTTTCACTTAGTATATAATAATTTTGCCAAAAAAAAAAAAAAAAAGAGTCAATGCCCGATCTCTGAATCTTAGCAGGTTTAGGTCTGGTTAGTACTTGGATGAGAGACCGCCAAGGAATACCAGGTGCTTTAAGCTTTTGGAATTTTTTCACTTAGTATATAATAAATTTGGCAAAAAATAGAGTCAATGCCCGATCTCTGAATATAAGCAGGTTTGGGCCAGGTTAGTACATGGATGGGAGACTGCCTGGGAATACCAGGTGCTTTAAATTTTTGGATATTTTTCACGAATTATATAATAATCTTGCAAAAAAAAAAAAAAAAGAAGAAGTCAATGCCCGATCTCTGAATCTTAGCAGGTTAAGGTCTGGTTAGTACTTGAATGATAGACCGCCAAGGAATACCAGGTGCTTTAAGCTTTTGGAATTTTTTCACTTAGTATATAATAAATTTGGCAAAAAATAGAGTCAATGCCCGATCTCTGAATATAAGCAGGTTTGGGCCAGGTTAGTACTTGGATGAGAGACCGCCTAGGAATACCAGGTGCTTTAAGCTTTTGGGGTTTCTTTCCTACTTTTATAATGTACTGGCGAGTAGATTGGCTGATCTTTAAATAGCCTTCTCTTTGCAGCAGTCTTCGCTTATGGCCATACCAGCCTGGCTATGCCCGATCTTGTCTGATCTCGTAAGCTAAGCAGGTTTGGGCCTGGTTAGTGCCTGGATGGGAGACCGCCTGGAATACCAGGTACTGTAAGCTTTTTTGAAATTTTTCACTTAGTATATAATAATTTTGCCAAAAAATAGAGTCAATGCCCGATCTCTGAATATAAGCAGGTTTGCGCCAGGTTAGTACATGGATGGGAGACTGCCTGGGAATACCAGGTGCTTTAAATTTTTGGATATTTTTCACGAATTATATAATAATCTTGCAAAAAAAAAAAAAAAAGAGTCAATGCCCGATCTCTGAATCTTAGCAGGTTTAGGTCTGGTTAGTACTTGGATGAGAGACCGCCAAGGAATACCAGGTGCTTTAAGCTTTTGGAATTTTTTCACTTAGTATATAATAAATTTGGCAAAAAATAGAGTCAATGCCCGATCTCTGAATATAAGCAGGTTTGGGCCAGGTTAGTACATGGATGGGAGACTGCCTGGGAATACCAGGTGCTTTAAATTTTTGGATATTTTTCACAAAATTATATAATAATCTTGCAAAAAAAAAAAAAAGAGTCAATGCCCGATCTCTGAATCTTAGCAGGTTTA
>NW_020529263.1:0-9033 GCF_003368295.1 Carassius auratus
TTTAAATTTTTGATATTTTTCACAAATTATATAATAACTGTCAAAAAAAAAAAAAAAATAGAGTCAATGCCGATCTCTGAATCTTAGCAGGTTTAGGTCTGGTTAGTACTTGGATGAGAGACCGCCTAGGAATACCAGGTGCTTTAAGCTTGGGGTTTTTTCCTACTATAATGTACTGGCGAGTAGATTGGCTGATCTTTAAATAGCCTTCTCTTTGCAGCAGTCTTCGCTTATGGCCATACCAGCCTGGCTATGCCCGATCTTGTCTTGATCTCGTAAGCTAAAGCAGGTTTGGGGCTGGTTAGTGCCTGGATGGGAGACCGCCTGGAATACCAGGTACTCTAAGCTTTTTTGAAATTTTTCACTTAGTATATAAATTTTTTGCCAAAAAATAGAGTCAATGCCCGATCTCTGAATATAAGCAGGTTTGCGCCAGGTTAGTACATGGATGGAGACTGCCTGGAATACCAGGTGCTTTAAATGTTTGGATATTTTTCACGAATTATATAATAATCTTGCAAAAAAAAAAAAAAAAAAAAAAAAAAGAGTCAATGCCCGATCTCTGAATCTTAGCAGGTTTAGGTCTGGTTAGTACTTGGATGAGAGACCGCCAAGGAATACCAGGTGCTTTAAGCTTTTGGAATTTTTTCACTTAGTATATAATAAATTTGGCAAAAAATAGAGTCAATGCCCGATCTCTGAATATAAGCAGGTTTGGGCCAGGTTAGTACTTGGATGAGAGACCGCCTAGGAATACCAGGTGCTTTAAGCTTTTGGGGTTTCTTTCCTACTTTTATAATGTACTGGCGAGTAGATTGGCTGATCTTTAAATAGCCTTCTCTTTGCAGCAGTCTTTGCTTATGGCCATACCAGCCTGGCTATGCCCGATCTTGTCTGATCTCGGAAGCTAAGCAGGTTTGGGCCTGGTTAGTGCCTGGATGGGAGACCGCCTGGAATGCCAGGTACTCTAAGCTATTTTGAAATTTTTCACTTAGTATATAATAAATTTGGCAAAAAATAGAGTCAGTGCCCGATCTCTGAATATAGCAGGTTTGGCCAGGTTAGTACATGGATGGGAGACTGCTGGAATACCAGTGCTTTAAATTTTTGGATAATTTTCACAAATTATATAATAATCTTGCAAAAAAAAAAAAAAAAAATGAAGTCAATGCCCGATCTCTGAATCTTAGCAGGTTAAGGTCTGGTTAGTAACTTGAATGAGAGACCGCCAAGGAATACCAGGTGCTTTAAGCTTTTGGAAATTTTTTTCACTTAGTATATAATAAATTTGGCCAAAAAATAGAGTCAATGCCCGATCTCTGAATATAAGCAGGTTTGGCGCCAGGTTAGTACATGGATGGGAGACTGCCTGGGAATACCCAGGTGCTTTAAATGTTTGGATATTTTTCACGAATTATATAATAATCTTGCAAAAAAAAAAAAAAAAAGAAGAAGTCAATGCCCGATCTCTGAATCTTAGCAGGTTAAGGTCTGGGTTAGTACATTGAGATGAGTAGACCGCCAAGGAATACCAGGTGCTTAAGCTTTTTGGAATTTTTTCACTTAGTATATGAATAAATTTGGCAAAAAATATAGAGTCAATGCCCGAGTCTCTGAATATAAGCAGGTTTGGGCCAGGTTAGTACATGGATGGGAGGACTTGCCTGGGAATAACAGGTGCTTTAAATTTTTGGATATTTTCACGAATTATATAATAATCTTGCCAAAAAAAAAAAAAAAAGAAGAAGTCAATGCCCGATCTCTGAATCTTAGCAGGTTAAGGTCTGGTTAGTACTTGAATGATAGACCGCCAAGGAATTACCAGGTGCTTTAAGCTTTTTGGAATTTTTTCACTTAGTATATAATCATTTTGGCAAAAAATAGAGTCAATGCCCGATCTCTGAATATAAGCAGGTTTGGGCAGGTTAGTACTTGGATGAGAAGACCGCCTAGGAATACCAGGTGCTTTAAGCTTTTTGGGTTTCTTTCCTACTTTTATAATGTACTGGCGAGTAGATTGGCTGATCTTTAAATAGCCTTCTCTTTGCAGCAGTCTTCGCTTATGGCCATACCAGCCTGGCTATGCCCGATCTTGTCTGATCTCGTAAGCTAAGCAGGTTTGGCCTGGTTAGTACTGGATGGGAGACCGCCTGGGAATACCAGGTGCTTTAAGCTTTTTGAAATTTTTCACTTAGTATATAATAATTTTGCCAAAAAATAGAGTCAATGCCCGATCTCTGAATATAAGCAGGTTTGGGCCAGGTTAGTACTTGGATGAGAGACCGCCTGGAATACCAGGTGCTTTAAATTTTGGATATTTTTCACGAATTATATAATAATCTTGCCAAAAAAAAAAAGAGTCAATGCCCGATCTCTGAATTTTAGCAGGTTTGGGCCTGGTTAGTGCTTGGATGGGAGACCGCCTGGGAATACCAGGTGCTTTAAGCTTTTTGAAATTTTTCACTTAGTATATAATAATTTGGCAAAAAATAGAGTCAATGCCCGATCTCTGAATATAAGCAGGTTTGCGCCAGGGTTAGTACATGGATGGGAGACTGCCTGGGAATACCAGGTGCTTTAAATGTTTGGATATTTTTTCACGAATTATATAATAATCTTGCAAAAAAAAAAAAAAAAGACTCAATGCCCGATCTCTGAATCTTAGCAGGTTTAAGTCTGGTTAGTACTTGGATGAGAGACCGCCAAGGAATACCAGGTGCTTTAAGCTTTTGGAATTTTTTCACTTAGTATATAATAAATTGGCAAAAAATAGAGTCAATGCCCGATCTCTGAATATAAGCAGGTTTGAGCCAGGTTAGTACATGGATGGGAGACTGCCTGGGAATACCAGGTGCTTTAAATTTTTGGATATTTTTTACGAATTATATAATAATCTTGCAAAAAAAAAAAAAAAGAAGAAGTCAATGCCCGATCTCCTGAATCTTAGCAGGTTAAGGTCTGGTTAGTAATTGAATGATAGACCGCCAAGGAATATCAGGTGCTTTAAGCTTTTGGAATTTTTTCACTTAGTATATAATAAATTTGCCAAAAAAATAGAGTCAATGCCCGATCTCTGAATATAAGCAGGTTTGGGCCAGGTTAGTACTTGGATGAGAGACCGCCTAGGAATACCAGGTGCTTTAAGCTTTTGGGGTTTCTTTCCTACTTTTATAATGTACTGGCGAGTAGATTGGCTGATCTTTAAATAGCCTTCCTTTGCAGCAGTCTTCGCTTACGGCCATACCAACCTGAGGGCGCTAGAGAGCTACAGGAAGTGTTGGCTGCAGTTTGGAGAGGAAGGCTCTCCTCCATGTTGTTTTTTCTGTTAGTGTTTGTTTTGAGAGTTGTTTTTGGACTTTAGTTTATTTTTTTGTGTAGTTTTTCAGTTTTAAACCACCTAACAGCGGCATCTTGCTGGCTGGAGGGTGGTTAATTTTTTTGTTTGTGTTTTGTACAATGGACAGATTATTGGCAAACGACACTGGAATGGCTGGAGAGACACGCATGGCAAACGACACTGGACTGGCTGGAGAGACACGCATGGCAAACGACACTGGACTGGCTGGAGAGAGACGCATGGCAAACGACACTGGAATGGCTGGAGAGAGACGCATGGCAAACAACACTGGACTGGCTGGAGAGAGACGCATGGCAAACGACACTGGACTGGCTGGAGAGAGACGCATGGCAAGCAACACTGGACTGGAGTATCGACAACGAGCAGGACACGGTAAAAATCAAGATGCAAGAGATAAATTTGGTGAAAGGAGATACTTAAAGGAGGCAACTGTGATTGTGAATGTGGAGAATTTAAGTGAGGTGAGGGCTGTGGATATTATCAAAGCGGTGACTGACAAATATGGATATGGGGAAATCTTGGCACTAAGGCCAAGACAAGGAAAAGAATACGAGCTCACAATGGAAAAAGAAGAAACTTGTGATAAGCTGACTGAGGGATTGTTAATAAATGGAGTGAACTGTGAGATAAAAAACTTCAAAACAGAGATTATGTTGTCTCTTTCATGCATCTGCCCGTCTACCTTGCTGATGAAGAGATTTTAAATAAACTGGAGGTTTGGGGGGTTTCCCCAATTTCAAAAATAAAGCGGCGTGTATATCGGGCACCAGCATTGAGGATGGGACAAGATATGTAAAGGCGCGGTTCCCGAAGGAGGTGGCCTCCCTCCCTTACAGCACAAAAATAGAGACGGCAGAGGGTCCACAATATTTTCGGGGTGATGCACAGCCATCAGGTGAAGACTTGTCGGCTGTGCATGAGCCCAGACCATGTGGTGAAGGGACTGCCCAGAGTTCACGTGCCATAAATGCGAGGAGAGAGGCCACTTCGCAAGAATTGCAACGCTGTGACGTGCCCGGATTGCAATTTGGTTTTAAATAAGTGTGAGTGTTGGATGCAGGGTGAGGAGGAGGAGCAGCAGGTGGGCGGGCAGGTGCATGAAAGAGACAACGAGCAGCGAGACGATGGAGAAAGAGTTCGAGGTGAAGGGACTGGAATTAATTAAGGATATGGAACAACAGAAAGAGTGTAACGAACCCATCATACAAACACAACAGGAGGGGGGAATTTGGACACAGATGGATTTGACTGACAGCTTGAAAAATGCTTTGGATACTATGGAACTGGATGATGAAAGGAATAAAGTATTGAGTGATGCACAACAGGAGGGAATTTTATGTACACCGATGGATGTGACGGACAGTGTGCAAAAGGAGATGGACGCAGTAGAAATTAATGATGCTACAAAAGAGTGTGAACAAGGACAAGAAAATGAGGAGACGCAGGGGAAATCATCAAAAAGAAGAAGATCTGTGAAGGTAATACCCAATTTAGATACTGCAAGAAAAGAGTGCTTAAAGAAGATGGTTTTGATGTACAAATAAGTATGAGTTGCTAAAGGGTTGGAGGAGATGGACTGAGTTTATGGGTTTTATGCATATTTCTATATGTTTTTATGCTGTTAAGAATAGTGACTTTTAATGCTAGAGGGCTGTCAGACATGGGAAAATTTGAAAAAGTGAAAGAAATGGTGTAAAGGAGAAGATGTGATTTTATTACAAGAAACTAACTGGAGGGAAGAGTACATGACTGAAATAAGGAAAAGTTGGAGCGGAGAGATTTTATATAACAATGGTGATGGGAGGCCTGGGAAGAGGAGTTGCAGTTTTAATAAAAGAAAACAGTGGTGTATCGTGTAAAACAATATATAATGACATGGATGGGAATGTATTGCGGTTGAAATGGAGTATGAGGAGAAAAAGTTATTTTAGTTAATATTCATGCCACCCAACAGTAGAGAATGAAAAAAGGAATATTTTAATGTATTAAGAGAATTTTTAAAGAAACATAAAGAAGTTATTATGATGGGTGATTTTAATACTGTTTTCAGTAAATTAGAAATGGGGAGAGGGAATGGTTTTTAAAAATGATAAAGGAAGAAAAGAACTGAAATTATTAATGGAAGAAAATAATATAATTGATGTATGGAGAGAAGAAACGAAAAAAAGAAAGAATATTCAAGGAGGCATTTTAGTGGGTAATTTTATGTGTAAGACTAGGATTGATTTTATTTTATGTACAAGGAACATTGAAGGATTTATCGGTAATATTAAATATGAAGAATCAAGCTTAAGTGGACCATAAACCAATTTTTATGCAAATAGACTGGAGTTCAGTGAAGAAAGGGCCGGGGGTATGGGTTTTAAATGTAGAGGTTTTGAAGAATGAGGACTATGTGTTAAGTATTAAAGAAATTATTGAAAAAGAAAAGGAGAATGGAATGTACGGCGAAGATAAAAGGATATGGTGGGAAAATGTTAAATATTTAGTTAAAAAATTCACAATAAAGTACAGTAAATTAATACAGAGAAGTAAGAGGAAGAAGGAGAGAGAAATAAGAGAAAAATTGGAAAAAGAATTAAATGAGAATGGGAAAGATATACAAAAATAAAAGAATTTGGAGGGAATATTGAAAGAAATGGAAGAGGAAAAATATGAAGGCGCAAGACTAAGAAGTAAAGCTAAATATACTGTGGAGGGTGAAAAATGTACAAAGTTTTTTTTTGATTTAGAAAA
Organism: Carassius auratus; assembly: GCF_003368295.1. Taxonomy (NCBI): domain Eukaryota; kingdom Metazoa; phylum Chordata; class Actinopteri; order Cypriniformes; family Cyprinidae; genus Carassius; species Carassius auratus. The sequence continues at coordinate 6,095 of NW_020529263.1, forward strand.
AATAAGAGGGAAGGCTGGTATGATTAAAGAAATAAGAGGGAAAAATGGTGTAGTTGTGGAAACTAATGAGGAAATATTAAAAGAAATAAAGGCATACTATGAAAACCTGTTTAGTACTGAGGGGTGGGGGAAGAAGAGAAACTGGAGTTACTGAGGCAAATAAAAACAACAGTAGGAGAACTAGACAAAAAAAGAGTGTGATGAAGAGATTAGAGAAGAAGAGATTAAAAGAGCAATAAGTGAATTAAACAAAAAGAAAAGTCCAGGTGTAGATGGTTTGGGGAGTGGAATTTTATATAGTTTTTAAAGATTTTTTAACTAGCATTTTAAAAGAAGTATATGTAGAGGTGTTGTAGAAAGGAGAATTAAATCAAGAATGGGAATGGGTTTAATGAAATTGATATACAAGAGAAAGGAGAGAAGACAGATTTAAAGAACTATAGACCGATTACAATGCTAAATACTGATTTAAAGATTTTATCTAAAATTTTAGCCAACAGATTGAAAGAAGTTCATGCCGAGTATAATTAAAACTAACCAAGTGTATGGAGTGAAAGGGAGAGACATAGCAGATACAACTATTAGTATAAAGGATATGATAAGATACATACATGATAGCAATAAGATGGGTTTATTATCAGTTTAGATTTTGAGAAAGCTTTTGACAGGGTGGAGCATGGTTTTTTATTTGATATTTTAAAAAGTTTTGGTTTGGAGAGAATTGTATGAAATGGATTAGGATTTTTATACAAAGGCGCAATATCAAAAATTAAATGTAATGGGGTTTTTGACACAGTGTTTTAAAATTACTAGATCGATAAGACAAGGATGTCCGTTGTCAGCTCTTTTATATTCTTTAGTTGCAGAACCTTTGGGATTGGCTGTAAAACATGGAGAGGGCGATAAAAGGCATAGGCATCGAGGGAGGGGGAAAGTAACATTTTTCAGTACGGCGGATGACACAACAATTATTGTTAAAGGATCTGAAGAGTGTGGAAAATGCAATTAAAATTGTACAAAAGTATTGTAGGGGATCAGGAGCTAAGTAAATGAGGACAAAACGCTGTATATGAGATTTGGAGGGCACCGGTTTTAACAGAACATTTTACCTTTAAGGAAACTAAAGAAATGAAGATTTTAGGTGTTTTAATGGGGAGGGATGAAAAGAAAGCAGATGAAACTATGTGGGAAGAAGCTTTAGGAGGGATTGAAAAGAAAATTGAATTTTTGGAGAATGAGAACATTAACTTTGAAAGGGAAGGTTTTAGTTTCGAAATTGTGGTATATTTTATATGTGTCATCTATTGCCGTTGTGGGTAGAAAAAAGGCTGAAAAAATGTTTTTTAGATTTTTTATGGGAAGGGAAGCCACCAAGAATAGCATACAACACTTTAATAGGAGCAGTGAAGAAGGGAGGACTGGGGTTAATGGATGTGGAGCAAAGAAAGAACAGCTTGAGAGTGAAAATAATAAAAAAGTACTTGGATGAAGAAAACGAAGTGGCATGGAAGAGAACAATGGGGCATTTTTTAAGTAAGTGTAGTAATTTTAATTTGGGGGACAACATTTTATGGATGAAAGTTAAAAAATGGATGACGGAGGGGCTGCCAGATTTTTATAAAGAACTGATGGGGGCATGGGGCAAATTTTTAACGAATGTGCATTTTAAGCCACAAGGCAGAGAGAGCATTTTAAATCAGCCTTTATTCTTAAACAACGGCATTTTAAGTCAAGGGAAGGAGGTTTTTTTTAAGAAGTGGTGGGATGTGGGAATCACGAAAGTCAGAGATGTTTTATATGAATTCAAAGAGGGGTTTTTACCAGTGCAATACATTGTGGATGTGATGGAGGAGGCAAAGGAGGATTATAGCAGACGAGAGATAACAAACAAGTATGACGTAATTAAGAATGCAATACCTCAAGAGTGGATAAACAGAATTGACAACATGGAAGAAGAGAAACCTAGGAAAGATGTGTATGTGAGGCTAGGGGAAAAAACTGTGTGCTTTTAATGAATGTACTGTTGAAAATGTTTTATTGTGTTTTAGAGATACTGTTTTTAAGAAACCTGTTGTAAACGAATACTGGATATGGTTGTTCAATGATGTAAAAGAAGAGAATATATGGGGGACATGAATGGTAAAATTGTACAGACGAAACTGGAGAATATGGAGTATTTTATCAGGAACAAAGCAGTATTCACAGATGTGATTTTAAACAAAATTGGGATGGAGGAAAGTGCCACATGTAAAGTATGCCAAGATGCAGATGAAGGGTTTTTACACTTGTTTTTATATTGTGATGAGCTGAAAGTTTTTAATGAGAGTGTAAAAACATGATTTTAATTTTGAGAGGAGTTGAAATTGGGGAATTTGAGTGGGAAAAGGTGTTCATGTTGGGAATTAATGAAAATTGTAAAAACAAGAAGATCATTAATTTACTTGTGATGTTGATGAAAAGTGCGGTATGGGAAAGAAGAGTAGTGGTGAAAAAGAAAATGTTTTAATTGATGTGTGGGGAATGTTTAGGAGAAAAGTTGAGAAATATGTTGAATGTCTGTTTTATTACTTTAAGTTGGAGGGAACAATGAATCTTTTTAATTATGTTTTTACTCAGGAGGTCTTAAAGATTTTAATGACCTGGGGATGGAATTGTCATTTTTAAAAGATTAAACAATGGAATGAGTGTTTTTTAGTTATAATTTGTAAGATGTCTGACAGCCCAAAACTTTAGGAGTGTCTATGTTAAAGAAAGCATATTATGTACCTTTGTATGTTAATATTTGATATGTATGTTTGAATTGAACAATTTCTTTAATAAAAAAAAAAAAAAAAAAAAAAGGCTATGCCCGATCTGTCTGATCTCGAAGCTAAGCAGGTTTGGGCCTGGTTAGTACTTGGATGGGAGACCCCTGGGAATACCAGTTGCTGTAAGATTTT
>NW_020529264.1:0-5000 GCF_003368295.1 Carassius auratus
TGGCTATGCCCGATCTCGTCTGATCTCTGAATCTAAGCAGGTTTGGGCCTGGTTAGTACTTGGATGGGAGACTGCCTGGGAATACCAGGTGCTTTAAGCTTTTTGGAAAATTTTCACTTAGTATATAATAATTTTGCCAAAAAATAGTCAATGCCCGATCTCTGAATCTTAGCAGGTTTAGGTCTGGTTAGTACTTTGATGAGAGACTGCCTAGGAATACCAGGTGCTTTAAGCTTTTGGGTTTTCTTTCCTACTTATATAATGTACTGGCGATAAGATTGGCTGCTCTTTAAATAGCCCTCTCTTTGCAGCAGTCTTCGCTTACGGCCATACCAACCTGAGGGCGCTAGAGAGCTACAGGAAGTGTTGGCTGGCAGTTTGGAGAGGAAGGCTCTCCTCCATTTTGTTTTTTCTGTAGTGTTTGTTTTGAGAGTTGTTTTTGGACTTTAGTTTATTTTTTGTGTATTTTTTCAGTTTTTAAACCACCTAACAGCGGCATCTTGCTGGCTGGAGGGTGGTTAATTTTTGTTTGTGTTTTGTACAATGGACGGATTATTGGCAAACGACACTGGAATGGCTGGAGAGACACGCATGGCAAACGACACTGGACTGGCTGGAGAGAGACGCATGGCAAACGACACTGGACTGGCTGGAGAGAGACGCATGGCAAACGACACTGGAATGGCTGGAGAGAGACGCATGGCAAACAACACTGGACTGGCTGGAGAGAGACGCATGGCAAACGACACTGGACTGGCTGGAGAGAGACGCATGGCAAGCAACACTGGACTGGAGTATCGACAACGAGCAGGACACGGTAAAAATCAAGATGCAAGAGATAAATTTGGTGAAAGGAGATACTTAAAGGAGGCAACTGTGATTGTGAATGTGGAGAATTTAAGTGAGGTGAGGCCTGTGGGATATTATCAAAGCGGTGACTGACAAATGTGGATATGGGGAAATCTTGGCACTAAGGGCCAAGACAAGGAAAAGAATACGAGCTCACAATGGAAAAAGAAGAAACTTGTGATAAGCTGACTGAGGGATTGTTAATAAATGGAGTGAACTGTGAGATAAAAAAACTTCAAAACAGAGATTATGTTGTCTCTTTCATGCATCTGCCCGTCTACCTTGCTGATGAAGAGATTTTAAATAAACTGAAGGTTTGGGGGTTTCCCCAATTTCAAAATAAAGCGGCGTGTATATCCGGGCACCAGCATTGAGGATGGGACAAGATATGTAAAGGCGCGGTTCCCGAAGGAGGTGGCCTCCCTCCCTTACAGCACAAAAATAGAGACGGCAGAGGGTCCACAATATTTTCGGGTGATGCACAGCCATCAGGTGAAGACTTGTCGGCTGTGCATGAGCCCAGACCATGTGGTGAAGGACTGCCCAGAGTTCACGTGCCATAAATGCGAGGAGAGAGGCCACTTCGCAAGAAATTGCAACGCTGTGACGTGCCCGGATTGCAATTTGGTTTTAAATAAGTGTGAGTGTTGGATGCAGGGTGAGGAGGAGGGAGCAGCAGGTGGGCGGGCAGGTGCATGAAAGAGACAACGAGCAGCGAGACGACGGAGAAAGAGTTCGAGGTGAAGGACTGGAATTAATTAAGGATATGGAACAACAGAAAGAGTGTACCGAACCGATTATACAAACACAACAGGAGGGGGGAATTTGGACACAGATGGATTTGACTGACAGCTTGAAAAATGCTTTGGATACTATGGAACTGGATGATGAAAGGAATAAAGTATTGAGTGATGCACAACAGGAGGGAATTTTATGTACACCGATGGATGTGACGGACAGTGTGCAAAAGGAGATGGACGCAGTAGAAATTAATGATGCTACAAAAGAGTGTGAACAAGGACAAGAAAATGAGGAGACGCAGGGGAAATCATCAAAAAGAAGAAGATCTGTGAAGGTAATACCCAATTTAGATACTGCAAGAAAAAGAGTGCTTAAAGAAGATGGTTTTGAATGTACAAATAAGTATGAGTTGCTAAAGGGTTTGGAGGAGATGGACTGAGTTTATGGGTTTTATGCATATTTCTATATGTTTTATGCTGTTAAGAATAGTGACTTTTAATGCTAGAGGGGCTGTCAGACATGGGAAAATTTGAAAAAGTGAAAGAAATGTGTAAAGGAGAAGATGTGATTTTATTACAAGAAACTAACTGGAGGGAAGAGTACATGACTGAAATAAGGAAAAGTTGGAGCGGAGAGATTTTATATAACAATGGTGATGGGAGGCTGGGAAGAGGAGTTGCAGTTTTAATAAAAGAAAACAGTGGTGTATCGTGTAAAACAATATATAATGACATGGATGGGAAATGTATTGCGGTTGAAATGGAGTATGAGGAGAAAAAAGTTATTTTAGTTAATATTCATGCACCAACAGTAGAGAATGAAAAAAAGGAATATTTTAATGTATTAAGAGAATTTTTAAAGAAACATAAAGAAGTTATTATGATGGGTGATTTTAATACTGTTTTCAGTAAATTAGAAATGGGAGAGGGAATGGTTTTTAAAAATGATAAAGGAAGAAAAGAACTGAAATTATTAATGGAAGAAAATAATATAATTGATGTATGGAGAGAAAGAAACGAAAAAAAGAAAGAATATTCAAGGAGGCAATTAGTGGGTAATTTTATGTGTAAGACTAGGATTGATTTTATTTTATGTACAAGGAACATTGAAGGATTTATCGGTAATATTAAATATGAAGAATCAAGCTTAAGTGACCATAAACCAATTTTTATGCAAATAGACTGGAGTTCAGTGAAGAAAGGGCCGGGGGTATGGGTTTTAAATGTAGAGGTTTTGAAGAATGAGGACTATGTGTTAAGTATTAAAGAAATTATTGAAAAAGAAAAGGAGAATGGAATGTACGGCGAAGATAAAAGGATATGGTGGGAAAATGTTAAATATTTAGTTAAAAAATTCACAATAAAGTACAGTAAATTAATACAGAGAAGTAAGAGGAAGAAGGAGAGAGAAATAAGAGAAAAATTGGAAAAAGAATTAAATGAGAATGGGAAAGATATACAAAAAATAAAAGAATTGGAGGGAATATTGAAAGAAATGGAAGAGGAAAAATATGAAGGCGCAAGACTAAGAAGTAAAGCTAAATATACTGTGGAGGGTGAAAAATGTACAAAGTTTTTTTTTGATTTAGAAAAAATAAGAGGGAAGGCTGGTATGATTAAAGAAATAAGAGGGAAAAATGGTGTAGTTGTGGAAACTAATGAGGAAATATTAAAAGAAATAAAGGCATACTATGAAAACCTGTTTAGTACTGAGGGGGTGGGGGAAGAAGAGAAACTGGAGTTACTGAGGCAAATAAAAACAACAGTAGGAGAACTAGACAAAAAAGAGTGTGATGAAGAGATTAGAGAAGAAGAGATTAAAAGAGCAATAAGTGAATTAAACAAAAAGAAAAGTCCAGGTGTAGATGGTTTGGGGAGTGAATTTTATATAGTTTTTAAAGATTTTTTAACTAGCATTTTAAAAGAAGTATATGTAGAGGTGTTTAAGAAAGGAGAATTAAATCAAAGAATGGGAATGGGTTTAATGAAATTGATATACAAGAGAAAAGGAGAGAAGACAGATTTAAAGAACTATAGACCGATTACAATGCTAAATACTGATTTAAAGATTTTATCTAAAATTTTAGCCAACAGATTGAAAGAAGTCATGCCGAGTATAATTAAAACTAACCAAGTGTATGGAGTGAAAGGGAGAGACATAGCAGATACAACTATTAGTATAAAGGATATGATAAGATACATACATGATAGCAATAAAGATGGGTTTATTATCAGTTTAGATTTTGAGAAAGCTTTTGACAGGGTGGAGCATGGTTTTTTATTTGATGTTTTAAAAAGTTTTGGTTTTGGAGAGAATTTTATGAAATGGATTAGGATTTTATACAAAGGCGCAATAACAAAAATTAAATGTAATGGGTTTTTAACACAGTGTTTTAAAATTACTAGATCGATAAGACAAGGATGTCCGTTGTCAGCTCTTTTATATTCTTTAGTTGCAGAACCTTTGGGATTGGCTATAAAACATGGAGAGGGGATAAAAGGCATAGGCATCGAGGGAGGGGAAAGTAAAATTTTTCAGTACGCGGATGACACAACATTATTGTTAAAGGATCTGAAGAGTGTGGAAAATGCAATTAAAATTGTACAAAAGTATTGTAGGGGATCAGGAGCTAAAGTAAATGAAGACAAAACGCTGTATATGAGATTTGGAGGGGCACCGGTTTTAACAGAACATTTTACCTTTAAGGAAACTAAAGAAATGAAGATTTTAGGTGTTTTAATGGGGAGGGATGAAAAGAAAGCAGATGAAACTATGTGGGAAGAAGCTTTAGGAGGGATTGAAAGAAGATTGAATTTTTGGAGAATGAGAACATTAACTTTGAAAGGGAAGGTTTTAGTTCTTAATGTTTTAATGGTTTCGAAATTGTGGTATATTTTATATGTGTCATCTATGCCGTTGTGGGTAGAAAAAAGGCTGAAAAAATGTTTTTTAGATTTTTTATGGGAAGGGAAGCCACCAAGAATAGCATACAACACTTTAATAGGAGCAGTGAAGAAGGGAGGACTGGGGTTAATGGATGTGGTGCAAAGAAAGAACAGCTTGAGAGTGAAAATAATAAAAAAGTACTTGGATGAAGAAAACGACGTGGCATGGAAGAGAACAATGGGGCATTTTTTAAGTAAGTGTAGTAATTTTAATTTGGGGGACAACATTTTATGGATGAAAGTAAAAAAATGGATGACGGAGGGGCTGCCAGATTTTTATAAAGAACTGATGGGGGCATGGGGCAAATTTTTAACGAATGTGCATTTTAAGCCACAAGGCAGAGAGAGCATTTTAAATCAGCCTTTATTCTTAAACAACGGCATTTTAAGTCAAGGGAAGGAGGTTTTTTTTAAGAAGTGGTGGGATGTGGGAATCACGAAAGTCAGAGATGTTTTATATGAATT
>NW_020529264.1:12500-20122 GCF_003368295.1 Carassius auratus
CCATTTTTTGTTTAAAGTTAGCTTTTTTTCTGTTTTTCTGTTTTGTTTGTTTTAAGTTCAAACACTTCCCCAGCAGGCCTAGGCTGTCTGGGGAGGATTTTATTTTTGGAGGGTTTTGTTTTGTTATTTTTTCAAAATTGGACTGATTACATGGAAATGAACAAGGAAATGGGCAGGAGAAAGACGCAGGGACTTTGACACGGAAAACACTACAGGACAACGGCTTGGATACAACGAGGCCAAAGAAAATGATTATTTTATTCAAAGGAAGCAACTGTAATTGTGGATCTGGCAGAGGTGAGAGATGGATCGGTGCAGGATATTATCAAAGAAGTGAATGAAAAATTGGAGGAGGAAAGATTTGGCGATAAGACCAAGACAAGGCAAAGAATTCGAGATCACATTATCAAATGAGGAGGAGTGTGAAAAAGCTAGAGGATGGACTAAGAATCAAGCAACAATTTTTGTGAGATTAGAAAGCTACAAGTAAGAGAAATATGTTGTTTCTTTTATGCATTTGCCTGCATATGTTGATGATCAGGATATATTAGATAAATTGGAGGCATGGGGTGTAACTCCCTCAACCAACATTAAGAGAAGAACATATCCGGGTACTGAAATAGCAGATGGTACGAGATATGTAAAGGTCAGGTTTCCCAAAGGAAGTTGTATCTCTACCATATAGCAGCAAGTTTTGAGAACTGCTGAGGGCACACCAGTACTTTCGGATTATACACGATCGGCAGGTGAAACCTGTAGATTGTGTATGGATCCAGGACATGTATTTAAAGATTGCCGGACTTTATTTGTTACCAGTGCAAAGAGCAGGGGCACTTGGCAAGAAGCTGCAATGCAGTGAAGTGCCCGGAATGTAGGAAAGTGTTGGTGAGGTGCGAATGTTGGATGGGGGAGGGAGAAAATAGTAGTGAACAAGAAACAGATATGGTTGTTAATGTGGGTGGGCAAAAGCAGAGGGAACCGAGATGGAACAATGTTTAAACAAGGAGATGGAAAGATTGTGGACTGGGAGAGGAAAATGAAGAGGAAGAACATCAAGCAGACACAGGAGGAGAGGAAAAGAAAATGATGGAGAAAAAAACAATATCACAAGGGACGGTGCAAAGGGACCATGGAAATAAGCAAAGAACAGGAGGAAACAAAAAAACAATGAGGAAGATTATTCAGGAGGGGAGAATGGAGAGAAAAGGAGAAGAGAAAAACTGTGGACTGAGAGAGGACAATGGAGAGAAAGAACATCAGGGGGACACAGGGAGAAAAGAAGAAAGAACTAGATGGCAGAAATAACAAACATCTCAATGGACTGTGCAAAAGACTATGGATATGAGCGAAAGAACATGGGAACAACAAAACGACGAGGAAGGTTATCAGGAGAGGAGAATGGAGAGAAAAGGAGAAGAGAAACGTAGGAAAGAACGAGAAGGAATACAAAGAAGAAGAACTTTTAAAGGTAACACACCAATATAGACATTGCAAAGAAAGATTTTTAAGGCAGGGAATATTAAAGACAAGGAGGGTTGTGAGAACAGATTTGATGTACTGAGAGATATGGAGCATGACTGAAAAAAAAAAATGAAATGTTTTAACTATTTATTTTATATTGTTTTTATGTTTTTAAGAGTTGTTTCATTTAATGCACGAGGTTTAATGGATGTGGAGAAATTTGAAAATATGAGGGAATTATGTAGAGGGGTGGATGTATTGTATACAAGAAACGAATTGGAAAAAATTATTGTGTTTAAAAGGTTTGAAAATTTATGGGATGGGAATATACATGTAATAATGGTACAGAGAAAACTGGAAAGGGGTTGCTAATTTTAATAAGAAGAGAGGTGTGTGAAAAAGAAAGTGTGGTGTTAATGATGGAGCAGGAAATGTTTAGCTGTTGAAATAGAAAAAGGAAATGAGAGATGTACAATATGTAACATACATGCTCCCAAATGAAGAAAAGCAAAAGTGGAATTTTTAAAACAATATCTGCAAATGTAAGAATTAATGAAAGGGTTGATTTTAATGGGGGATTTTTAATACTGTTTTTACAGAATTAGACTTAGCAAGTAATATGGTTTTTAAGACTGATAAAGGAAGGAGGAGTTGAACAAACTGATGGGGGATTTTAAAATTGATTGATGTGTGGAGAGAAGAAATAGAACGAGTAGCAATTTTCAAGAAGACAATTTGTTTTAAAAGAACTGAAACAAAGTAGGATTGATTATATTTTATGTACAGAGGAAATGCAAGGAATATTACTAATGTTTATTATAAACGAGTGGTCTTAGTGATCATTCTCTTTATTTTTAACATTAGATTCTTCAAGTGTGAACAAGGGGAGGGGGAGTGTGGGTTTTAAATGCAAAGATTTTAAAGAGTAATGACATTCAGGAAAGTATTAAAGGGATTGTGGAAGAAAGCAAAATTAATAGAATGTATAGGAAGAGAAAAGAGTATGGTGTGGGATAGTTGTTAAGTGGGAAATAAAGACATGTTCAATAGAATACAGCAAAAATGTCAGAAAATTAGAAAGACAGAAGGAAACCGAATTAACCAAACTCCTGAATAATGAGTTAAGTAAAGTGTCAGAAAGCAATGGAAAAGAGGAAATTGAAAAAATAATAATGCTACAAGATAAATTAAAGATATTAGAAGAGGAAAAATGTAAGGGTGCAATTATAAGAAGTAAAGCAAAATATGCAGTAGAGGGAGAAAGATGCACAAAATTTTTCTTTAATTTAGAACAAAATAGGCAGAAGGCTGATCTATTGAAAGAAGTCTTAAATAAAAAAGGGGAAATAGAAACAGAAACTAAAGAAATTTTGAAAACAGTAAAGCACTATTACATGGACATGTTTAAGGGACAAGGTATAGGAAAAAATGATGAGGAGTTTTTGATTAAACAAATTAAATCTAAGTTAACAGGTGAGGACAGGATTTTGTGTGATGAAGAAATTAAGGAAGAAGAAATAGATATTGCAATTCAACAGTTAAAACCTGGAAAGAGCCCTGGTGTGGATGGTTTGACTAATGAATTTTATAAAACTTTTAGAGAAATGTTAGTGCCAATTTTAAAAGAAGTTTTTGAAGAAATTTTCAAGAAGGGGGTGTTGAGTGAAAAAATGAAGATAGGCATGGTAAAAATGATTTACAAAAAAAGCGGTAATCCAAAAGATCTTAAAAATTTTAGACCTATATCCATGTTGAATACAGATTTTAAAATATTAGCAAAAGTATTAGCAAACAGATTAAAAAAGGTTTTACCAAAAATAATAAAAACAACACAGGCATACGGGGTGCAAGGAAGAGATATAGTAGATGTGGTTAAAAGTATAAGAGACACAATTTATTATATGAAGGAGAAGGGAAAGGGGGATTTTTAATAAGTCTGGATTTAGAAAAGGCATTTGACAGGGTAGAGCATGAGTTTTTATTTGATGTTCTTAAGGCTTTTGGTTTTGGAGAAAATTTTAGAAAATGGATTTGGATTTTTTACTCAGATGTGTTAACATGCATAAAATGCAATGGTTTTTTAACGGATTGTTTTCAACCAACAAGGTCGATCAGGCAAGGATGCCCACTGTCTGCCTTACTTTACTCTCTGGTAGCCGAGCCACTTGGTTTGGCTATTAAGGCAGACAGAGAAATCAAAGGAATACAAATAAAGAACCATTTCCAAAGAGAAGCAGTGTATCAGTATGCAGATGATACAACCTTGTTGGTAGAAGACATCCAAAGTATTGATAGGGCAATGGGGATTTTAGAAAGATATTGTAAAGGGTCGGGAGCCAAAGTAAATGTGGGGAAAAGTGTGTGTATGAGGATTGGCAGAGTAGAGGAAATACCGCAGCATATACAATTCAAGGAGGAAATGCAGCACATCAAGATTTTGGGGTTGTGGGTTGGTATTGATTCTAATAAGGCAGACACTTTGAATTGGGAAGGTGTTTTAAATGGAATTGGAAAAAGACTGAGATTTTGGCAAATGAGAGATTTAAAGCTAAGGGGGAAAGTTTTAATTATAAATTCATTGATGCTGTCGAAAGTCTGGTATGTGTTGGGAGTAACCCCATTGCCTCATCTGTACTACAAAAAAATGAAAGAATTGGTTTTAAAGTTTTTATGGGGAAATGGAAGGGCTAAGATTGCATATGATACATTACTTGGAAACCTAAAGGAGGGAGGATTGGGACTTTTAGATCCATTTTTAAGAATGAGAACGCTGAGAATTAAAACAGTTCAGAAGTTTCTAGAGAGCAAAAGTGATGTAATTTGGAAAAGAGTCATGGAATATTACCTGGAAAAATGTAATATGGGATGTAATGTTTTATGGATGAAAATGAAAAGCTGGATGTTAAAAGGTCTGCCATGTTTTTATGTGGAGGTTTTGGAATCATGGGGGGAATTTTTAGAAAATGTACTGATTTTACCTAAAGGAAGGGCCCAGCTTTTAGAACAACCATTGTTTTTAAATCCGAATATCATAAGGGACGGTAAGGTCATGTATTATAAAGAATGGTGGGATTGTGGTTTGAGACAAATAAAAGATCTATTGTATGAGGTGATAGAGGGTTATGTACCTTTACAGGCAGTTGTGGATGCATTGAGAGAGGGGGGCAAAAGGGCGTGGAGAAGGAAGTTAGAAGGACAATATGAGGATTTAAAGAAAGCGATACCAAAGGACTGGATTGAAAGAATTGAAAACTATGAGAGTGGGGATGAGAATGAATTTCCAGATGTATTTTTTAAAAGGTTAAATGGGGAAAACGTTCATTTTAATTTATGCAAAGTAAGGAATGTGTATAGTATTTTTAGGTCTATCGCTTTTACAAAACCAGTAGCTTTGAACTACTGGAAAGAAAGATATGATGACTTAAATGAAAATGAAATTTGGGGAAACGTGAGGTTGAAATATATGGAACCAATTTTAGAGAATTTTAATTATTTATTGAGACACAATTGTATATTAACAGAGATGAGATTACATAAAATAGGAATTCAAAATGATGCAAAGTGTAAAGTGTGTATGAAAGAAAAGGAAGGACTGTTACATCTGTTTTTTTATTGTGAAAGGTTAGATGATTTTATGAGAAAAATGAAGGAAATTGCAAAAGAAATTTTGGAGGGGAAGTATGATGAGGACCAAAAGAAGTGGGAAACAATGTTTTTATTTGGTCATAATGACTGCAATATGTATACCTTTAATTTATGTGTAACAATAGCAAAGTATGTAATATGGTTGAGAAGAAACATGGCGAAATATGATGGGAAAAATGTTGATGTGTGGATAATCTTTAAAAACAGGATGGAATACTCTGTGAGACTGTTATGGAATTATTTCTCAATGGAAAACAAAGAGGATGATTTTATAGAAATGATTGTAAGAGGGAATCCAATGTTGGAAATGAAAGAAAATGGTGTAAACTGGCTATGGGGGAAATATGAATAATAATGTCATGGATTGTAACTGTATGAAACAAATTAAATGAATGTAAATTTTTTATAATAAAAAAAAAAAAAATCTCGTCTGATCTCGGAAGCTAAGCAGGTTTGGGCCTGGTTAGTACTTGGATGGGAGACCGCCTGGGAATACCAGGTGCTGTAAGCTTTTTGGAAATTTTTCACTTAGTATATAATAATTTTGCCAAAAAATAGAGTCAATGCCGGATCTCTGAATCTTAGCAGGTTTGGGCCTGGTTAGTACATGGATGGGAGACTGCCTGGAATACCAGGTGCTGTAAGCTTTTTGGACATTTTTCACTTAGTTTATAATAATTTTGCCAAAAAATAGAGTCAATGCCCGATTTCTGAATCTTAGCAGGTTTAGGTCTGGTTAGTACTTTGATGAGAGACTGCCTAGGAATACCAGGTGCTTTAAGCTTTTGGGTTTTCTTTCCTACTTATATAATGTACTGGCGATAAGATTGGCTGGTCTTTAAATATCCCTCTCATTGCAGCAGACTTCGCTTACGGCCATACCAACCTGGCTATGCCCGATCTCGTCTGATCTCGGAAGCTAAGCAGGTTTGGGCCTGGTTAGTACTTGGATGGGAGACCGCCTGGGAATACCAGGTGCTGTAAGCTTTTTGGAAATTTGTCACTTAGTATATAATAATTTTGCCAAAAAATAGAGTCAATGCCGGATCTCTGAATCTTAGCAGGTTTGGGCCTGGTTAGTACATGGATGGGAGACTGCCTGTTAATACCAGGTGCTGTAAGCTTTTTGGACATTTTTCACTTAGTATATAATAATTTTGCCAAAAAATAGAGTCAATGCCCGATCTCTGAATATTTGCAGCTTTGGGCGTGGTTAGTACATGGATGGGAGACTGCCTGGGAATACCAGGTGCTTTAATCTTTTTGGAAAATTTCACGAATTATATAATAATCTTTCATTAAAAAAAAAAAAAAAAAAAAAAAAAGAGTCAATGCCCGATCTCTGAATCTTAGCAGGTTTAGGTCTGGTTAGTACTTTGATGAGAGACTGCCTAGGAATACCAGGTGCTTTAAGCTTTTGGGTTTTCTTTCCTACTTATATAATGTACTGGCGATAAGATTGGCTGGTCTTTAAATAGCCCTCTCTTTGCAGCAGACTTCGCTTACGGCCATACCAACCTGGCTATGCCCGATCTCGTCTGATCTCCGAAGCTAAGCAGGTTTGGGCTTGGTTAGTACTTGGATGGGAGACCGCCTGGGAATATCAGGTGCTGTAAGCTTTTTGGACATTTTTCACTTAGTATATAATAATTTTGCCAAAAATAGAGTCAATGCCTAATCTCTGAATATTAGCAGGTTTGGGCCTGGTTAGTACATGGATGGGAGACTGCCTGGGAATACCAGGTGCTTTAATCTTTTTGGAAAATTTCACGAATTATGTAATAATCTTTCATTAAAAAAAAAAAAAAAAAAAAAGAGTCAATGCCCGATCTCTGAATCTTAGCAGGTTAAGGTCTGGTTAGTACTTTGATGAGAGACTGCCTAGGAATAACAGGTGCTTTAAGCTTTTGGGCTTTCTTTCCTACTTATATAATGTACTGGCGATAAGATTGGCTGGTCTTTAAATAGCCCTCTCTTTGCAGCAGACTTCGCTTACGGCCATACCAACTGGCTATGCCCGATCTCGTCTGATCTCGGAAGCTAAGCAGGTTTGGGCCTGGTTAGTACTTGGATGGGAGACCGCCTGGGAATACCAGGTACTGTAAGCTTTTTGGACATTTTTCACTTAGTTTATAATCATTTTGCCAAAAAATAGAGTCAATGCCCGATTTCTGAATCTTAGCAGGTTTAGGTCTGGTTAGTACTTTGATGAGAGACTGCCTAGGAATACCAGGTGCTTTAAGCTTTGGGTTTTCTTTCCTACTTATATATTGTACTGGCGATAAGATTGGCTGGTCTTTAAATAGCCCTCTCATTGCAGACTTCGCTTACGGCCATACCAACCTGGCAACGCTAGAGTGCTAGCAGGAAGTGAGGTGGCAGTAGTGGGTGAGAGTAGGCTCACCATTGTTGTTGTAAACCCATTTTTTGTTTAAAGTTAGCTTTTTTTCTGTTTTCTGTTTTTGTTTTGTTTTTAAGTTCAAACACTTCCCAGCAGCCTAGGCTGTCTGGGGAGG